>NC_141139.1:46412732-46485232 GCF_053477565.2 Lygodium microphyllum
TGTGCAATGCTTTTGATGTAACAAAGCATATTTGAGTAAAATGTATTGAGTATGTACAATGTGATGTCTCTTTCTCAAGGTTTACATGGAGCAATTTTGATAATCCAGTGATGTTTGGTATATTTACACTTGATATTTTATATTTGATATTCGAATGTACGCGATACATTTAATTTTGAAATCAAACCATGCCTTTGACAAAATGTGTTGATAATTGTTTCTATGGTTGCATGTTTACTTTATTTTGTTTGTTAATTGGAAAAAATTAACTGTGCATGTGTTTATAGCTAAATTCTCTCTCTCACCAAAAAGGCTCTCTCTTTCTCGCTCATGGGTGAGCTCAAAATCTTGATAGTTAAATATATTGATTGGGCTGCAGGCATTGACTCAAATATATTGACTTGGTATTGTGTGTCTTGATATTTAATATTTAATATTTAATGTGCATATATGTATATGTTGAGCCATGCCTCTTTGATGGAATGTGTCGATAACAGATTCAATGGGCATCCAATCAATATGGGATGTTCTCATCAAGCAATTGGCAGAGATTATGTGTTGTGTGTTCGTAGGGGTGTGCTTACCTCCACCAGATGTGAGCGAGCAGTGACATATTGCTAGGCTCAAGGCTCAAAAAGGGATTTTAGATCATAGCAGACCCATTCATAGGGATGTTGAAAACCTACCTTTTCATGAAGAGATTCCAAGTGGTCAGTATGAACTAGGCCAACCAGTTGGTTGCATTGCCCACATCACATGGATGTAGAGAATCATGTGATTGGTGAGTAATGTGTTAATAATGTTCTGACATTTAACTCCCAGAGAAGGATTTCAAGTCATGATAGAACCATTAGGGGGATGTCGCCAAAGGATGCATGATTTTCAAAGTATGCCTTTTCACTTTGAGATTGCAAGTGGCGATAACGAACTAGCTCAATGACAGTTTGGTGTGGATTTGACGAATGCTTTGCCATCAATGGTGGGTAGTTGCAATGGCCTTAATCATGTGATTATTGAGTCACATGTTAATAATGTTTTGATGTCTAACTACCAAAATGGGAAAAATCATAATGGAGTGGTTTATAAGAGTGTCTCACTGTGTTGAAATTGTAAATGGGGATAATGAGCCAGTTGAATAGCATGTTGATATAAATTTGGCTATGATGCATGTTGATCGTGTTGTGCCTAATATTTTAACATCAACACAGGGTTGTGATGTTGGGAATCACCACAATGTGGAAAATTCCATAGTTGATGAGTCACATGTTGATAATATTGCAATTTTTGATCCCCAAAATGGTGGATTGTGCTCCATTTTACATGCTTTGCCTACAATGGATGTTCATCCAACAACAATGGTATTGCTATTTCAAGAGCTAGACATACATTTCATAAGGAGTCTTTCTAAAATATGCGAGAGATGTTTAGCTAAGTTGTGGAAATGTGAGACTTAGGTGCAAGGGTTGATTTTGCTTGGAAAGCATTATTGTTGAAATGGAAGAGTAACGTTGCCACTATTGCAATGTCCACCACAGCCATTGCATAATTTGTTGCATGGTATACACCCTCAGGGTAGGATATTGAAAAATAACATACAAGCATACAATAGTGATCTTATTTTTGTATCAATTTGAGCTAATGTTGATGAGTCGCTTGTTGTTGACAATGGTTACACCTTTAGAGTGCATGGCTCTATTTATCACCATATAGGTTATTTGCTTCCTAATGTGCAATGTCAAGAAAGGCCAAGATTTGTACAACTGTATGTTTATGATATTGAGCATGAGTTGTTTAATCGATTGGGGGTTATGCATGATTTATTACCAATTTTACTCGGGGAGCTTCAGTGTATGATACATCGACACAACATAGATGCACATGCTTTTAGGTCTGTGGGTATGCATCTACAAAATAATCCCAATGAAAATCTTGATATATAGTATTTGTAGATGCACTTACTTGGTGAGAATTATGTGATGTTTCGAGATATAGATAGTATACCAGATGTTGTGCAGAATGAAGATCTCCAAAAAACTACTATTACTGAATGGTTTGTGTGCAATCACATTCATCCAAAGGCTAGGACTATTCTGTATCAAGACTTTCCGGTGTATTGGGTGTGGAATGCACGACATAAGATGTGGACTAAGAGGAAGGTAGGAATACATGTGGTTGGATGTATTTTGTGGCCCCTACTTGAGGTGAGCTCTACTATTTTGCGGATGCTTTTAACAGAGTGTTGAGAGTGTACTTCTTTTGAAGATCTGCGTACTATTGATAACGTGATCTATGATACTTTTAGGGATGCTTGCATTGCAAGGGGTATGTTGGAGAGTGATGATCAGTATGTTGTGTGCTTGGAAGACCCTGCCTCTGTGCAAACTAGTGCTCAACTTCGTACTTTGTTTGTTGCAAATTTAGTCTTTTGTGAGCCGGCTTAGCTTGACCATCTATGGGAAAGATTTTTGGTACTAATGCTAGAGGATATCATGTATAGATTGCAACTACAACACGTGTACACCTCTCTTGGTGTTCTACAACATGAGGCATCTAACATGGCTTTGTTACATCTGTAAGACCTTTTACATCATAAAGGGCGAAGACTCTCTAATTTCGATGGGTTTCCTAAACCTCATCAACCAAACTCTCGACTGTATGTGAACCCCCTTTTGCAAGATGAATATGCATACAACACATCAAAACAATCTAGGGTTTTTGAATCCATGAAGGGAATGTTGAATGAGGGACAAAGAATTGCCTTTAGTGCAATTATGGATGTTGTTGACACAAATACTAGGGATATATTCTTTTTGGATGGTCTTGGTGGATCTGGGAAGACTTTCATGTATAAGTGTTTGCTTGTGATGGTGCACAATGGTGGCCGTATAGCACTGGCAACAACATCATGTAGCATTGCTGCCTTACTCCTATTAGATGATCGTGCAGCTCACTCATGGTTTAAAATCCCAGTAGAATTAAATAATCGATCCACCTATAACATTCCTGTTCAAAGTGACCTTTCTTAGTTATTGAGACAGTTGAGCCTTATTTTGTGGGATGAGACTTCTATAACCCATCAATATGCCTTTGAAGTGATTGATAGAACTTTAAGAGACGTCGTGGGTTGTGATAAGCCATTTGGTGGAAAGGTTGTTTTATTTGGAGGGGATTGTAGGCAGATCTTGCCAGTTGGTAAAGGGAACACATGAGGATATTGTTAATTCTGCATTGTGTTACTCTAATCTGTGGCATTACATAAGGGTGCTAAGGCTATCTAGGAATATGCGAGTATCAATAGCTGGTATTGTAGTGGACAATGGATTCATTTGTTGGATTCAAGGAATAGGGGATGGAGTGGGTATTACCGAAAACAATGATAAGTTGTGTGTTCCACCTAGCATGATGTTGAAAGGGCAGTCTATTGAAACCTTGATTGGTACTATCTATAGTGACGTGTCTAATGTGGGTGACTACATAGCGTATTTTAGTGAGTGGGCTATACTTGCCTCGTGAAATATAGAGGTGGCTACTTTGAATGATCATGCATTGCAACTGATGCCAGGGGAGGCTAGATAGTCTTATAGTGCAGATTCGATTGCAAAGATAGATGACTCATTTTTATACTCTGTTGAGTATTTAAATACATTGGACCTTGGAGGTGAATTTCCTCCTCATTTATTGTTGCTGAAGATAAATATACCTATTATTATTCTTAGAAACCTAAACCTAGGAAGGGGTATGTGTAATGGTACACAATTGATATGTAGGGCTTTCAATATGAAAGTGATAGATGTTGAGATAATAACGAGGGAAAATGTGGGCGAATGAGTTTTTATTCCTCAGATTACTTTTATTTCCAATGCTACACAATTGCAATTTACTATGAAATGGAGACAGTTTCCCATCCAGTTGGCGTTCTCTACTATGACAATCAACAAGACTTAGAGGGACAGACTCTGTCCATTGTTGGGCTTTATCTAAAGGTGCAATTATTTACACATGGTCAACTGTATGTTGCATTTTCAAGGGTTAAATCTTCGCATGGTGTGAAAGTCCTATTGGATGAAAAGGATGGGGATATGGCAACAAACATTGTATATAAGGATGTACTTTGAAAGGTGCAGTAATGTGGATTGCTTTCTCTGTGGAGACATAGTTATTGATGACCATATAAGGACACTGGTTTGGTATATATGTGAATTGCTCTTCATGCTATATTTGGTTAGCATATACTCTTTTGGAAGTGAAGTATTTTTTGTATTTCACTAGTTATTTGACTTTTGTAGATGCTTATCCTAAAGTGACACTATTACCCAGCTTTTGACTATCAAAAGAGCTATAGTGCACGTTGCACACAATAACGAGTGATGATATCATAAAAAGGACACTTGTAAGAGTTGTTGAGCATTTACATGAAGATGTTAATATTGACATTAAGCTCCTAATTTTTATTGAAGTTGTACATTGTGGATACATGCAATGTTTTTAGGTGCATATGTACAAGGTTGACCATAAGAAGAGGTTTCAACACTCTCATACTAATAAGATACCGATGCATTGGTTTAAGTATGGGTTCAAGGATTTGGGTTGTTTTGTGATGCTGCATCAACGTTTGTTAGTACCTACTGAATGGTTCACAAATATTTGATCGAGCATTATTATTATTGGAATGAAATGGTCTTTATTAGTTGTTCCACGCACTTATATTGTGATTTTGTTCCAATGTAGGTGCTAAAGAGAGAGGTAAGACTATCACATTGCCCATGCGATTACCAACAGAAACTGTGGGATCATTCCTTGCTTCGTCTTTGTATGTTTTGCTCGAGGACTAAGATTTTGCTAATGATTCCTCAAAGAAGAGGAAGCTTTGTTTCTATTAGGCATCTTGGAGATTGTCTTTTTTTGTTGGCATCAGTCATTTACTTGTGGTGCTTGGAAATAGTCGGCGGGTGTCTTACACTTGGCCTTTGTGACTTGCTATTGGAAAGTAGGATGTCTTATACCTTCCCATAATGGCATGATCGGTGGAAAGTGGCCAAAGATATTGGAGTCTGGCTCTACTTTACTTGTGAATGTCCTAGTACTTGGAGATAAAAATGTTCCTAAAAAAAGAAGAGAGCTTCGTTTTGACTAGGTCTCTTAGAGAAAGTCTTTTTGTGGTGCTTGGTCTTTGTTTCAATTATGATCCATTTCAGTATACCATTGTTCTTTCTAAATATCGCATGAAGCAAGCATGTGATTCCTTACATTCGTGTAAAGAGGAAAGTTTATAAGTATGGTGCATAGAAGAGATTGTTTCTATGTTTGGCATGCTATATTACAAATTTTATAAACTACTTTTGGTTTTAAGTTTGATGAGAGAGAGAGAGAGAGAGAGAGAGAGAGAGAGAGAGAGAGAGAGAGAGAGAGAGAGAGAGAGAGAGAGAGAGAGAGAGAGAGAGAGAGAGAGAGGGAAAACGATTCTAAATATTACATGATGAAGTAAGAATAGGTCTTCTTATGGTCGAGTATACGTGAGATTGTATGTCTATCTAGCATTCTCTATTACACACACACACACACACACACACACACACACACACACACACACACACACACACACACACACACACACACACACACACACACACACACACACACACACACACACACACACACACACACACACACACAGAGAAAACAAAATAAAACAAAAGGTAGAGATGGAGAGAGGGAGAAAGGACTTATAGAGAGAACTAGGGGGGAAGAGAGAGAGAGAGAGAGAGAGAGAGAGAGAGAGAGAGAGAGAGAGAGAAGGAGAAGAGGAGAAATGAATTATTCAGTGAAGTTGCCAGGCTATTGCATGTCAACTTTATGCCGTCGTAAGCAGCCTAGTGTTTCACGCATGCGAAGCGTGCATGGAACCCTAGTGTGGAGTTATTGATGCACAATTTACTAATATTACAAAATCTTTCTATATAATACTAAGTTCATATATTCATATGAGATATGTGTTATTTACTTTATGCATTCAAATTTTATTAGAGGATGATCTCATTATAGTTAGTTATTATTAGTTTAGTAATTTAGTAAAGCATTAGTTTAGTAGTAATTAATTAGTAATAGTATGTTCATATTATGAAGTAGTTAACTAATTATTAGTTAGTAGTACTTAAGTTATTAGGTGGGTTGTGGGTTTTCATTTTGCATTACTTTAGATAGGAGTAGTTCTTATTAATTATGTATTACTTTAATTGTTAACTAATTATTAGTTGCCAGCTATTATTAAATAACTAGAGTATATATGTGTTATGTTAATAGTTAACTAATTATTATTAGTTTAGTTTTTACTAGTAGTTATGTATGTATTATATTAATAATCAACTAATTATTACTATTACTTTAGTTTTTACTAGTAGTTATGTATGTATTATATTAATAGTCAGCTAATTATTACTAGTGCTTTAGTTTTTACTAGTAGACGCTATATATGCATTACTTTAGTTAGTAGTACTTAACTAATTAATTAGTAGCATAGAGAGATTGTAGTTAATTATGGATTAATACATAGTTAATAAGTTATTAGGCAAGTTATAAGGTTTAGTTAGTCAGTAATGATATATGAATATACAATGGGCTATGCAGTTTAGTTATGTATTACTTTAGATAGCTGTAGTTCTTAGTAGTTAATTGATTCCCATTTTCTAGGAATGAACAATGAAGGAAAGAGAAAAACAAAGAAAAGTTCAAATCTTTTCCAGGGATGGGGAAAGGGCACCTTTCCCCGTAATTGTAAAACAAGGAAGAGACTTGTGCCAACTCTTCAATATTCTACTTGTATAACATGTTTATATGCTTCCTTGTGTTACTGCTATGCTTTTATGAATTTAAAAGTTAATTTGAACATTTAAGAAATAGTTAAACATAAAAAACAAAAACTTAGAGTTTGACCGAGCAACTTTCTTATTTAAAATTTTCTTTTTGCAAGGTACTCTTTATCAACACAACATCTCGCCCTATATGACAACTTTCTAGCCAAATTTGATTAACTTCAAAAACTTGTGACTAACTAAACCCAATCAAAACATATTTAACATATTTAAAAAATCATGTAAATTTTCAAACATAGAGATTAAAATTTAAAAACATATTTAATCATTCAAGTGTAGTATTGTCATGAATAAGCATACATTCTAATGCTAAAATAGGACCCAGAACAACCATGCACTCCTTATAGTTGCCAAATCACAAAGCCTTATTAAGGACTTCTAGGAAAATGAAAACTATAGTTCAAGAAAAACGTCACTAAAACCATGTGTCTCAATTTAGTATGATATATTCAAATTGGAATCAAGTTGGGGAAATGAATGCACAAGCATAATTGGTACACTAACAATATGCACAACTTGCGTATTAATCATGACGCATCATTAAAACACCGTATTACAAAGGAGTGACAAATGTATGAAACAAATGCAAGTTTCGATAGCTTTGTCAAGTACAATCCTCATTCTTACATGCCAAAATACAAGGTCGACATATAAGGACAAAATGTGGACTATGTTGTGAAAACAAAGATCAGAACAAGCATGTAGTTGCCTATTGCCAAAGACTATACAAAAAGGATTCTCCATGTTGATCCACTATAGCCACATCTTTTGAACATCACTAATCCATCAATCTTGGTATCCAAAACAACAACAGCCACAAATGAAATGTTGAACCAATGATCAATTCTCAACATTCCTTTGGTGATTTCAAATGATCCACTATTTCTCATTCATCCAACAAGCTTAACTTGACAACATCTAGCATTCTTTATGTGCTCTCCTTTAATATGCTATATAATCTAGTGATGGCAAAATATAGCACGATAGCATAACATCCACGATACCTAAACCTCGATGCACGTGTAAACCTAGTTATATATATTTTGTAAAATTCAAAAAAACCGCCTTATTGACGAATCCCAATGCATGATAGCTTGTGCATTGCCCTCTCATTCTGCTTTGTTCTCTACACATTAGGTCATAAGCAATTGAGGATAGTTGCTATATCCACCCCACGAATATGTTATCAATGTGAGGCATTTATTCAGCCTATGTGAGGCATACTTTGTAACCCATGTGAGATGAATTTATCAATCTATGTGAGGCGTACTTATTGGCCTATGTGGTGTATTTCTCATCCCATGTGAGGCATCACAATTGGCCCATGTGAGGTGGTTATTAGCTAGAGGGTTTTCCTCTATGTGTTGAGGTACATTATTTACATTTGGAGTATCCTTTGGACCTTTTTTTTGGGTGAAAGCCAATGTTTGATGGCTTATATTTTTAATATTATAGAACTTAGATTATTCACATGTATTTATTGATGTCATCAAATTCATGTATTTGTTAGATGCACATCAATAGATATGTAACCAAGACATAATGCATCGAGGGCTGAAATTTGTTAGGGGGTGTCTATCTCTAGTAGAATGCCGCAATGCAGGCTCTGTTGCCTGCCCAACGTTTTGTCCAACACCCGAGCAATGAGTACCTGCTATTGTTGCAGCTGTTGTAGGTTGTCCAGTTGGTTGTATGGGAGCTCGTGGCTCCTCTTGAAATATAACCATGCGTATCTTCACTATCTACTTAGGTTGCATATGTATCTTGTCTTCATGGAAGACTACATCATGGTTGTGGATGACTTTCTGCGTGTGTGGATCCCATAGATGGTAACCCATCTCTCATGCATCTCCATAACCAAGGAATATGCATTTAACACTCTTAGGATCTAGCTTGTTATGCTTCTCCTTGGGCATATGGCAAAATGCCTCATATCCAAAGACACGTAAATGCGCATAAGAGGGAGGCTTTCTTGTCCATACCTCCTTTGCAACTTGGAAATCAATGGCACTACAAGGCGATCTATTAATGATATGCATAGTAGGTATAATTGCCTCAGCCCAAAAGTGCTGGGTAGGCATGCATGGCTAAGCATAATGCAAACCCTCTCCTGGATGATCCTATTCATCTGCTCAACCCTACCATTTTGGGAAGGGATGTAGGGGGTGATCAATTGACGCTTGATACCCCTCTCATCACATAACTGCTGCTCAAAAGCACGTGAGACATCCTCACCCCCATTATCTATCCTTAGGCATTACAGCCTATACCCAAACCGGTTTTCTGCCAAAGCAAGCCATCTCTGAAAAAATGCCAATACATCGGACTTTTGCTTTATGGGATAAGCCCATACTTTACATGAAAAATTATCAATGAAAGTAACAAAATAATTCGTACCACCCATAGACTGACAGGGCATGGGCCCACAGACATCAGAATGAACCAAAGCCAAGGGCTCACTCATGCGTGACATACCAGACTTCTTATGTGTAGACCTAGTTTGCCTGCCATAAAGACAATGATCACAAGAATCAAAATGAGAACAGTCAGGGGGCGATAACTATTGCAAACAAGAAAGAATTTTCATTCCCTTAACGTACATGTGTCCCAAATAGGCATGCCAAAGAGATACATGATGTAAAGACCCTACAGACAAAGAATGATCAACTATAGATCTAGAAACAACTAAGGGGTAGAGGCTGCTAGCCTTGGCACCTCTTACAAGCACAAGCTTGCCACGAGTAATCTTCCATGCAGAGTCTCCAAAAGATACATGATATCCTACATCATCAAGCTGTCCAATGGACATGAGACTACATGTCAATGAAGGTACATGACATGCATAACAAAACTGTTGCTTGAAGGAAACTACATCCTAACATAACCAATGTCAATAATCTCAAGAGACCTGTCATCACCCCAGCGCATAGAATTCGAAACAAAATAGTATGAATGGAACCACTCTTGACAAGGTGTCACATGAAAGGATGCACCTGAGTCCAAGAGCCAATCATTGCACAATGTATGCTTAGTGTTGGCGCTTGGACTAGATGTCTTTGCGCCTTTCATGTGCATCCTTTCATGTGACACTCTTGACAAGGTGTCACATGAAAGGATACACTATGCTTAGATGTCTTTGTGCCTTTCATTGCACAATTCATGACACTATGGCCTTTCTTCCCACAATGATGACAAGTCAGATTTGCATTTCTCCCACGAGACTTACTATGTGACTTGCCATGCGACTTGGATTGAGATTTTTGCGAATCCTGTCCATGGCCATTACCATGGTCATTCTTTGCATTTCCATCATGTCAGTCTCTAATTGTCAAAGCATGAGATACACGAGAGGAATCCAAATTCTTCAGGCTCCAAGAAATGAGGCCTATCCAAGTGCCCAATGGTTGGAGTAGTTGGAGAAGATCAATATCAAGCTGAGGAAGATAGTCATGTAGGTTATGTGATGGCACAAACTGATCTGGCGCCTATGGAAGGGCTGGGCAAGGTCAAGGCAAGGTTGGGGGTAGTCAAGGACCCCCAGGAGCTCCCTCTTGAAGGGCTAAGTCATTGGTAGAGTGTAGGCATCACAAGAGGTAAGAGGACATGGCTGCCCTGCTTCACAAAACCTGTGGACTGAAGTGAAATAACAAAAGAGAGCTCCAATACCTCTGAAGGAATGCCCTGAGGTGCCCAAATGGGCTGGGTAGATGTTGAGGAAGCCGAGGAGTGATCAAAGCTCGAAGTAATCGGATATAGCTGCCAAGAGTGAGAACCACTGGTGTAGGGATTCGAATGAATGCTGAAGGAGTCACATACCAAGCTTGAATGCTCAAGAAACCATGCTTTGATACTAGTTGAAAGGTGAGAAGGATCGAAGCTTGCACGGGAAAGCTATGGCAAGAGAGTAAGAGCAAGAGAGAGAGTCACAATGTGGGAACTCTAACAGTCACTCTCCCTCACTCAAGCACAAGCACAAACAAGAAGAAGAAGAAGAAGAGAGCTAGTTTTGGCCACACACAAGAATGAGCTTCTTCATTCACTTTTTGCCTTTTATACAAGCCCTAATCCCTTTTGGGCACCCATCCTTTTTTATATGACTAGCCATTTTAGCCTAGGTCCTCTTTTTCTATTCCCTTCCTATTTACATTGTGCATTCACCCATGTCTATTTACATTTATAAATTTCATAGGAGGGAGCCTAGCAATCCCTTACAAAAATTCAGGATGCGTCTTTACATTTAAAATACACCTTTCCTCTTTTGAACTTGTCCTGAACTTTTAAGATTGTCATTGCGCTTTTGGCCTTTTTTCCTCCTATTTCTTCAGTCAGGCCACCTTTTTCCGCTTGCCTTTTGTCTTTTTAAATTTTCTTTTTCCTTTCTTTACACTGGGTTAACAATACCAACTAATAAACTTGAACTCCATAGAATTCTTGAGTAGTTGACAAGAGAGCTAGCTAGTAACCCAACTACAAACTTTAAACCTCTTAAGGATCTCATAGAGAATCCGGAGTGGCAATGGACTAAGGTGCATGACCTAAATTTTTTGTGTAACTGGGCCCTCATTGCAGATGAGAAAATTCCTATGAATGGAAACCATGAGAATGATGAACAATCTGAGTATAAGGATTCAGATGATGAGTATGAAGACTACTGTTCCAATGGTGAGGAAAGTGAGGAAGAAGTTGAGACCATAGAGTATGACATAGATGGATGAGTGATTGAGCACATAAGAGTGAACTCTAAACCCTAAGAAGCGAATGCTTTTAGAGTGGAAAGAAGAGTCATCAAGGTAAATTGTGATCATACATGTTTAGAGCACCTGGACGTAGTGGACTATGAGTGAGCTAGATTAGTTCAATCAAGCAACCACACCACTGCTTAGAGCGGAATCAGTCTCGGAGCTACGACCACTCGGGGAAACTCCTTCATCTTCCAATGAAGGTTGTGAGTTCAACTCTGCATCAAAAGTTAGCTCTGAGAGTGATCTAGAAATCCCACGACCACCTAAGACCAAACACAACAAAGGGGACCTCTTGGTCCATTTGAGGTGCAAGAGGCTCAAGAAGAGAGAAGGAAACAATCCAAGTCCTCAAAAGTTGAACGATAAAAGAAACCACATCACTTACTCAAAAACTTCACTAAGTATAAAAAGAGTGACCACTTAGTGGTGTTAGTAGGAGCCAAATGAGTAGGACAGGATAGTGAACCCATTGAAGGACCCCCTAAAGTTAAGGAAGTCAACTTGGCAAGGGAAGGGGACAAGCCTTGACCCATGTACATAGCGGATGACTTAATTGAGCAAAAGAGGAAACCAATCTCATTAATCTCTTACAAGAGTATGTAAATGTATTCGCTCTGTTCTTAGGATACCTAAAAGGAATCGATCCAAGTATTGTGACTCACAACATTTCTATAACCCCCCAATGCAACACCATCAAACAAAGACCGTACACAATGAATCCAAAGCATGCTCATGCTATGAAGGAGGAAATAAACAAGCTATTGAATGCTAGATTCATTTATGAGATTGAGCACACGAACTGGGTATCACCCATAGTAATTGTTTTAAAGAAGAATGGGAAGATTCGAGTGTGCGTGAATTACAAAAAGGTCAATGCAATGACAAAGAGAGACAATTATCCATTACTATACACCAAGAACATGCTTGAGAGAGTAGCAGGGAAGGAAGTCTACAATTTCTTGGATGGCTTCTCTGGCTATAACTGAGTGCAAGTACACCTAGATGATAGGCATAACATGGCACTCACAAACAAAATGGGGTGTTTGCCTATATAATCGTGCCATTTGGACTGGTTGATACACATGCTACCTTTTAGCATCTTATGTGTGCTATTTTCAAGGACATGCTTAGAAAGTGACTGGAAGTATTTGTTGATGATCTGTGTGCTCATTCCAATTGGAAGGAGCACCTAGACAAACTCCACATAGTCTTTGAATGGTACAGACAGTATGATCACACTGAACCCCTTAAAATGTCAATTTTGAGTAAATCATAGATGTACCCTATGTCACATGGTCTCAAAAAATGGCATTGCTACAGACGTTTTCCAAAGTTAGAGTGATTGTCGATTTACCACCACCAACCAACTACAAGGGATTTTAATGCTTCCTGAGCCACATGGGGTACTATCGACAATTTGTGTTGAAGTATGCATTCATTGCACAACCACTTTACAAGCTATTGATTTTATTTGAGTGCACTAAGAAGTGCCAATGCGCTTAGAAAGAATTGAAAAAGGATTTGACAACTACACCTATTCTACAAGCCCTAGATTGGTCCATTACTTTCCATGTGCACATTGATGCATCAAAGTTCGCCATCATGAGAGAAATTTTCTACCAACCTGGAGAGCATAAGTTGGAATATCCGATGAGCTTTGAAAGTAGACACAATTCACTGACACAAAAATGAACTACCCCACAACAAAGAGGAAAGGGCTAGCTATGGTGTTTGCTGTTAAAAATTTTCGACATTACCTTCTAGCTACATCCTTTACTTTCTTTGTCAATCATCAAACATTGCTTTATCTTGTGAACAAATCCTACGCAACAAGACGCATTGCTTGATGGTTACTTCTGCTATTAGAATTTGATTTCTCTATGGTAGTATGCAAGGGTAAACAACATTATATGGCAAACCATATGTCTCACATAGCCACAAGAGAAGCAGTTGGACAAGGCATTGTAGACAACCTACCCAACACACATCTGTTTATAGAATATCTAGTGAAAGAGATTTATTTAGAGCAGTCCTTATACCCTATTGGGCAGATGACATAGTCCACATCCTAGAACATGGATTACTTGAATGTCTAATTGAGAAGGCTAGACTAAAATGTATTATTCTAAAGGTTCAAACCTATCAGTTGATTGCCAACCAACTCTACTAATTAGGGTAGGATGGACTGTTTAGGAGATGTTTATATGAGCATGAGATGCATGATGTGCTTGTAGAAGCTCATGGCGGAATCGCTCGAGGACACTTCAATGGGGACATTACAACACGTAAGGTACTCTAGTCTCAATTGCGATGGCCTACACTATTCCTTGATGCAGCTAAGTTTGTGAAGCATTGTGATGAGTGCCAACAATGAACCGATGTCCCTATTCGTAAGGATAAGATGGAGTTGACCCTAGTGATAGCATGCCAAGCATTTGAAAAATGGGGGATTGATTTCATTGGTCCAATCAGCCCTGTAGCACAATACTCACAAGCAAGGTACATAATCATAGCCATAGACTATCTCACCAAGCGGACTAAAGCTCAGGCAACTCAAAAAAATGATGCTAAGACCATTGCCAAATTTCTTTGGAAACAAGTAATCTCATGGTTTAGATGTCCCATAGAAGTAGTCAGTGATCAAGGCACACACTTCATCAATAAAGTGATTGCCCACTTTTGACCTCCTTGATAATCCATAAAAAATCATCACTGTATTACCCTCAAGCCAATGATAAAGCTAAAGCCACAAATAAAATCATAGTCACTATCCTAACTAAGGTGGTCTCTACCTCGTGCAATAAACTGGGACAATAAGCTAATGGCAACATTATGGGCTTATAGGACAACATACAAAATGGTCATAGGACAGACACCATTCAAGCAAACCTATGAAACTAAAGCAATCTTACCAGTTGAGTTCTTCTTTCCAAGCTTTAGTATAGTGATCCAAGAGAGATGGGATGGTAAGGAAGCATGGACAAATTTCCTAGTAGAACTAGAACACCTATCTAAAACCCAACTCATTACAATCCATGCCCTAATTTGTGAGAAGGCATGACGCAAGAATTGGTTTGACAAGCATGTCAAACAATGCGACTTTGAATAAGGAGACTTAATGTTGTTGTACTCTATAAAGGGTCATTAAAAAAAGAGACTTTGAACAAGGAGACTTAGTGTTTAGGGGGTTGGGACCTTTCAAAGTCCGTAACACTAGTAGAACAGGTGGGTTTTCCCAAGCTTGCAGAATTGTGTGGCTAAGCACAGTAACTCTGAAAGGTGAGAAGGATCGAAGCTTGCACGCGAGCTATGGCGGGAGAGCAAGAGCAAGAAAGAGAGAGACAAGAAATGGGAACTCCAACAGTCACAATGTGTGACCGGGCCTTCCTTTATTCAAACTGTCACTAAAAGAATAAAGAATAAAGTGACGTGACGGGCGCCCGCCACCTGCAGTGTGCAGTGGCGGGTACTGTCAGTGTAGTAATACACGGGGCGGCACGGCGGAGGCGCCTTTACCCCCAACAACCTCCCACTTAAAGGCGAATCTGCCCTAGTGAGAGAGAAAAGAAAAAGAAAAGACAGTACAAATGTACATAGGTACAAGGGATGAGGAAAGGTGACATCTCATCCAACGCCCATCAACCTCCTGAGGAAGGCAAAGCGCTCAGTAGTGAGGCTCTTCGTGAGCAAATCTGCAGGATTCTCGTCAGTGGAGATCTTGACAAGGTCAACAGACCTGTCCTCCACGACACCACGTATGAAGTGATACCTCACCTCAATGTGTTTCGTCTTCGCATGGAAGACCGGATTCTTAGCCAACTGAATGGCACTCATAGAATCCGAATGCAGTGTAGGTGTAGCATCAATCCCAAGGTCAGCAACTAGACGGCCTAACCATATGGCCTCCTTGCAAGCCTCAGTGGCTGCAACATACTCGGCCTCAGTGGTAGACAAAGCCGTACACTTCTGAACCCTGGACATCCAAGAGATAGCCCCTCCAGCATAGGTGAATACATAGCCAGAAGTGGACTTCCTACTATCTGCATGTCCTGCATAATCGGAGTCAGTGTACCCCACGACCCCTGTATCCTGGCTGCCATAGCAAATACACATATCTGTTGTGCCCTTCAGGTACCTCATGATACCCTTCACGGCATCCCAATGTCTGCTGCCAGGTGTAGCCATATAGCGTGCCACAACACCAACTGCATGTGCAATATCTGGACGAGTGGCTATCATGGCATACATCAAACTGCCCACGGCTGATGCATAAGGGATCTTGGCCATCTCGGCCCTCTGCTCATCTGTCTGCGGACAATCGGCCTGTGATACCTTCACATAAGAAGGTAATGGACAGCCAATAGGCTTTGCGTCCTGCATGCGGAAGCGCTCAAGGACTTTATGAATGTACTCCCGCTGTGAGAGATACAAAAGTCCCTGATGCCTATCGCGCTTAATGCGCATCCCAAGTATATGTGAGGCCTATCCCAAATCCTTCATCTCAAAGCTCTTCTTTAGCTGAGATTTAAGAGCATCTAGCTCATCATGAGCTTTCCCTACTATCAGCATATCATCAACATAGAGTACCAAGATAAGCAAACTGCCATCACGGGCTTTCTTCGTGTAAAGACACGGATCCATAGCACTCCTGCTGTAGCCCTGTGACTGCATAAAGGCATCAAACTTATGATACCATTCCCTAGGTGCCTGCTTCAAGCCATACAAGCTCTTCTTCAACTTGCACACTAGGTGCTCCCTGCCAGGTTCTGCAAAGCCCTTAGGCTGATCCATATAGATCTCATCATGCAAGTCCCCATGTAGAAAAGCCGTCTTGACATCCATCTGATATAGATCTAAGTCAAGCTGTGCAACCAAAGCCAAGACTAAGCGCAGGGTGGTCATCTTAACCACAGGAGAGAAGACCTCATCAAAGTCCACACCATGTTCCTGCTTAAAACCCTTTGCTACCAATCTAGCCTTGTATGCCGGCTTGGGGTGTCCAGGGGTACTTTTCAGCTTGTACACCCACTTGCATGGCAAAGCCTTCTTGCCCTTAGGCAAGGCAACCAAATCCCAAGTCTCATTCTTATGCAGGGAGTCTATCTCAGACTGCATAGCCCTCTCCCAGGAGTGACTGTCACCCCTGCGCATAGCCTCATCATAAGTGAAAGGCTCTCCTGCATCTGTAACCAAAACATAATGCATAGAGGGCTGAAATCTGTCAGGTGGACGTCTATCTCTAGCAGACCGTCTCACCGCAGGCTCTGCTGCCTGTCTAACTACCTGTCCAACATCTTGGCCCTGTGGAGAAACTGCTGCAGGCTGTACTACTGGCTGTGCTGGAGCTTTAGGCTCCTCCTGAAAGATCACTCTGCGGATCTCAACCACCTTCTCAGGCTGCCTGTGCATCTTGTCTTCATGGAAGACGACATCATGGCTGCGTACTATTTTCCGCGCTTGCGGATCCCATAGGCGATAGCCCATCTCTCCTGACTCACCATAGCCAAGGAATATGCATTTAATGCTCTTTGGATCCAATTTACTCCTCTTGTCCTTGGGCACATGGCAGAATGCCTCACATCCAAAGACACGGAGATGCGCATAAGAGGGTGGCTTACCAGCCCAAACTTCTTCTGCAACCTGGAAATCCAATCCACTGGAAGGCGATCGGTTTATGACATGCACTGACGTACTAACTGCCTCAGCCCAAAAACTCGGGGGTAGGCCTGCATGGCTAAGCATAGAGCGCACACGCTCCTGAATAGTCCTGTTCATGTGCTCAGCCAAACCATTCTGGGGTGGGGTGTAAGGGGCGGTCAACTGACGCTTAATACCCCTGTCATCACAAAACTGCTCAAAAGCATGCGAGACATATTCTCCCCCATTATCTGTCCTAAGGCATTTCAGCCTATACCCAGTCTGGTTCTCAACAAGAGCAAGCCATCTCTGAAAAACTGCCAAGACATCGGACTTCTGCTTTATGGGATAAGCCCACACTTTCCTAGAAAAATCATCAATGAAGGTAACGAAGTACTTCGCGCCACCCATAGACATGCAAGGCATAGGCCCACAAACATCGGAATGCACCAATGCCAAGGGCTCACTCATGCGTGGCCTACCCGATTTCTTATGCGTAGACCTATTCTGCTTACCATAAAGACAATGATCACACGAGTCAAAACATGCATAATCCAAAGGCGGAAGATACTGCAAACCAGATAACATTTTCATTCCTTTCAAAGACATATGCCCCAAACGGGCATGCCAAAGTGATACATGTGGGATAGAGCCCACTGCCAAAACATGGTCTACAGAAGACCCAGATACAACAAGAGGATAGAGGCTGCCAGCCTTGGCGCCTCTAGCAAGCACAAGTCTGCCTTTGGTAATCTTCCAGGCAGAATCCCCAAAACAGACATGAAATCCTGCATCATCCAACTGTCCTGCAGACATAAGACTACGCGTAAGCGCAGGTACATGACGTACATCCCTGAGCAAAAAGGAACTGCCAGTGGAAAACTGCAACTAAATATCTCCACAGCCCACAATATCAAGAGACCTGTCATCTCCAAGTCTGACTGATCCAGATACAGTACGGTAAGAGTGAAACCACTCACGGTAAGGCGTCACATGGAAGGACGCACCTGAATCCAATAACCAGCACTGTGCATACATACTAGGTGTCTCTGTCAAGTGTGAAGCATCAGAAGAACTAGCTGCAAGTATAAACTCATCACCACCATCGGACTCTTCAGTCTGCGTGACATTAATTTCCTCAATCTTGACGTTGGACTTCGTAGGTACTATGCTGCGATCAGAGGACTTCTCCTGCACTTTATCTTTCCCCTTATCCTTGCGCTTCTCATTGCGCAACTCATGACACTGTGGTCTAATATGGCCCTTTTTCCCACAATGATGACAAGTGACATTTGCATTGCGTCCACGCGACTTACTACGCGACTTGCCACCACGAGATTTAGACTGACCCTTCTGCGAGTCACGGCCTCGGCCATTACCACGGTCATACCTGTCATTCCTGCCTCTAACTGTCAAAGCATGACTACCACGAGAGGCATCCAAGTTTTTGCGATTCACCTCTTCCTGAAGAAGAGCACTCTCAACATCTGCCAATTTTAGAGTAGCACTAGAGGCACAAAGAGCAGTGCAGAATACATCCCATGACTCATTCAGAGTTCCAAGCAAGAAAAGAGGAGTTACTTCCTCTCCAAAGGTGATATCCTGCGAAGTCAAGTTCTTCAGTATAGCATGGAACTGGCTCAAGTGAGCAGACATAGTCGCATTATCCTTCATGCGCAGATCCATAAGCTGCTTCAACCAGTACATCTGACTCGCCGGACTTTTCTTATCATAAAGATTCTTGATCTTATTCCATAGATCCCATGCACTCTGTGCTTCCTCAAATACATTATAATGTACCTGTTCAGTGAGAGACAATACAATCGTGGACTTGCATAGCTCATCAAGTTCAAGCCAGTTGTCAATGTCCATAGTTTCAGGCTGCTCCCCACTCAACCGAAGTGGCTTAATCTGAGATTTCTGCACCAAAACCTGCCATATTTGACTCTTCCAGTAAGAGTAGTTGGTACCATCCAACTTTGTAATGTTAAAGATGGCACTATCATGCGAAGATGATGCCATTATGCAGGCTGGAAATGCCCAAACAGTCCAAAACTGCTTGCTGTTTTACTGCAGAAACTGCCCAAAAATGACCAAAACGGGGTCCAAAGGGTGAGCAAAGTGTGCCAAAAGTTGCTGCCCACTTAGTACTAGGTGCGGTACACCAAATCAGGATATTTCAGCATGAAAAGTACACCTCAGTCCACCAATAACTGCTTGCTGTAATAAATTGCAGGTATGCAGTCTAGAGAGCAAACTGTCCCAAAATAGGATCCAATGTCAAGCAAACAATGCTAGGTCCAAAGCCGGCATGAAACGGACATAAGCAAGGCCAATGACAGTGAAAAGAACATGAGCTCAACACCAAGCATGTCAAAATAACATCTGCCAGTGAAAGGCACACCCCCAGACACTCTAGGCAAAGTGTTCCTGTAATTGCCAAAACCTGACACAAATAGGTATCTGCTCAAAGAGAAAGATCCAAATATGAGACTCAGCTCATAAGCATCCTGTGAACCAAGAGTACATCAATGCATATCCATAAAGATCGGAGTATGATCCCAAAGTCTCAATGTGTATGTAGCTGCTCAAGACATAAACTGCTCCAAATACATGTAAGTGCTCCAATAGCATGCAACTGTCAAAGGTCAAGAAAGCATGTAAAATGCTCCCACTGGCACAAAAGGCGGACAAAGCGAGCTTAGAAGCTCAAACAACCCAAGAGAAAGCACCAGTGATAAGTGACCCTGTCAATGCATCAAGTGCATCCGAGAGAGCATGACATACATGAAGCACCGGTCGTATTAACCATGAAGCAATACATAAGCCCAAATAAGCTCTCGGTCAACTCAATGACATCCAAATAGCAACCAAGATCAGTGATCAAGTAAGCCGGGAATGCTCAAATACATCCAAATCCAAGCTCCAAATGTCGGTATGGCATACACGAACCAAATAGCATATGTCATGAACCAAAGCATGTAATGCAAAAGCCTAACTGTCAAGCAGAGACATGAGGCATAGGCGGTCCACGAGCATGCCGAGTCGGTCCAAATGCCAGTGAAGACGGAGCTAATGCGAAGCTCAAAAGCATCCCATAATCTCATACATATGCTCCAAGTCGTCCCCAAATGTCAGAGATATCATGCCAAAGCTCAAAGCATACATCCGGTATCGGTAGGTAAGTGCCAAAGCATGTAAAGTACCTTCAGCCCACTGTTATTCCAGCATGTATTTACTGTTCTAAACAGTAGATTTCAGCCCCAAATTCAAGCCAAAATCATGGTCAAACCAAATGCATACATCCCCAATACATCCGGGTAGGAAGTAGACCGCATACGGGCATCAAACAAGGTAACCAGAGTAGAGTATAAGCATTAAATGCCAATGCCAAGTGTGGCTGCCCTGTTTCAATCTGAGAATACACTCAAATGCCTGCAAATGCTGAAGCAATACCTCAAGGGCAAGGCCCTGATGAAGCTCAAGAAGGCCAGGATGGAGCTCGGGAAGCCGGGGAGAGTCGGGAGCTCAAGAGGTCGGCTATGGCTGCCGGGATGGAGCCCCAATGCATGAAGCGAGTCGATGCGAAGGTCGGGAAGCACCGAGTCGAGCTCGAGCAAGAGAATGCCAAGCTCTGATACCAGTTGAAAGGTGAGAAGGATCGAAGCTTGCACGCGAGCTATGGCGGGAGAGCAAGAGCAAGAAAGAGAGAGACAAGAAATGGGAACTCCAACAGTCACAATGTGTGACCGGGCCTTCCTTTATTCAAACTGTCACTAAAAGAATAAAGAATAAAGTGACGTGACGGGCGCCCGCCACCTGCAGTGTGCAGTGGCGGGTACTGTTAGTGTAGTAATACACGGGGCGGCACGGCGGAGGCGCCTTTACCCCCAACAAACTCCTACTCCTATGTCTACAATTCCTTTCCGTGTGGCATCACCTAATGCAATAACATGTAAGATAGCATGCATTTTTGTGCCCTCCCAAAAGGTATTCACTTGTAGAGATTTAGACAATGGGTTCAGGGTTAAGCTTGGTATATGCATCTCTGCATCAGGGTTTGGCAAGTTGGTCACTCCATGTCTATTGGACCTTTCTACCCACTACTTCAACACTTGCCATAGCATGGGGTTTAGCCTAAGCAATTCTATTAATGGCAATGTTATAGAAGTTAATATTAGTGTTGTGAGCAAATTGCCAACCTTTTCCTTTTCCTCTAACTCAAGGCCTTTGTGCCAATACTCTTGGAAAATTTGTCTGTCAGTGGCATCTAAATTTTTCTAGTGTGGCACTACATGGGGGTATTGATGTGCCTCTTGATCTCAAGTGCATAGGGGAGACTAGTGGACTCACCCTAGAGAGCTCATTAATCTCATCCTCCATGATAGGGATTGCATCCTCTACAAGTGCACTTAAGCTTCTTTCACCCACTCTTTGACTTCATCCACAACTTTTAATTGGTGTTTTGGATCGGGGTATTCTCCAACCTTGACATTTCCCTTTTCCACTACCTTAGGAGTAGATGTTTTTTCCTTTGTGTCAGTAACATGTTTCCCTTTGGTCATGTGGTGGCACTATTAGTTTTGAGTGTTATCTTGGCATCTGCCCTCTTCCTTCTCCTCCTTCAACTCTTCTTTCCATCAAATGTTGAATCTAAGTTGCTAGGTCCAAGTAATGAGATACCGGCATGCTTTGTTTGAGCTCATGTCATGACATTTAGTGGGATTGGTGTGGCTCCATCATTTGGTGTTTTGACACTAAAGAATCCAAGTGGTACTAATGGAGTAATTATTGTATTAGTGGACGGTTTCCATCTAAGGCAATCAACATACAAATGTATAACTCCACACTCTAGACATCTCAAGTCGGCCTTGTCCTTTTGTTTGCTTGCTCATTTTCAGGGCAACGAAATGAAATGCGCCTTGGATGTCCACAAGTCCAACATGCTAGTGGCTCTTGGTTCCGGCCCCCTCCTAGACCTCTACCTCTTCCCCTACCTAAAGCCATAACCAACATTGGTCTAAAGTTTATCATCAATATAGGATTACCCTGCTCGTCAGACGAGACATAGGGGTTCACATACATTTCTTCCTCCAGTGGCTCCTCTATAAAGTGTATCAAAGCATTGCTCGGTGGATGGGTCACTATGGGTCTAGGTGGCCTAGGGACTCCCATGCGGTCGATGTCAATCCTAGGGATAGGTGGCTTTGAGTCATTGGAGGGCAGCGTTGGCATAGCTAATAGAGCTCCTCTTCCAATGATGGACTGCCTATTCCCTGGATAGTAGGGCTAAGTATAGGATTGTGGGTATGGGAGCCTTCTTTGCAATCAGCAGTGCAACACATCATGTCTAAATCTACCACGGTTAGCACAATCCCATAATCTAGGGTTGGGACATTCAATTAAAGATGGTTCCCACCACAATGCACACACTACATATGGGGTCTCACTGGCATTCTCAACATCTCTTGTAGCTTAGCCAACTCTAACTTCAAGTTAGCTATATCTTGGATTTGGTCTATGTTTTTTACCTTATCTTGTATGCTATGGCTTGATTGCTTGCTAAGGTTTGTGGTTCTCTTGGTGGTTCCTAGAGGTGGTATTCTCTTGCGGTGTAGCTCTTGAGCTTCTCTCTCTCTCAGTAAGTCATCCACATGTATTGCCTCTTCAAACACCGTGGCTAACACGTCCCTTTGGAGATTTGAGTTACTAGCTAAGGCCTTATAGAGTTTTTTGTTTTAGATTCCATTGATAAACATGGTGGAGATTGCTCTCTCATTGGGTCGCTCCATTGTTGGAATCCTCTTGTAGAGACTTCTCATGTGAGTGACATAGTCTTAGATTTTCTCCTTGTCTTTTTGGCTGATATTCATCGACCTGAAAATGAGGTTGTCTGAGTATCTAGCTTCAAAAAATCTCTCAATGAAAATATCCTTTAGGCTATTAAAGTTGTTGCACCCAGTGTTGTCTAGGCTAGTAAACCAGGTTCGTCCCTTGTCTCCTATGTAGAGTCCAAAAGCTTGTGCATGCTGACAAGGGTCCATAAGCTATTTGCCTGACACATACGCTCAAACTGCTCAATTAAGCTATAAGGATCATTACGTGCTAGATACTTCTCAAGTTTCTTTGCAACTATAGGTATCTTGGTTTGGCTTTTAGCATTTTGGGTGATTCCTAGTTCAGCTAGCAACAAAGTTGCTAGGGATGCTCTGCTTTGCTTTGCGGTAGTGTTATCTAATAGGCACTTTGTGAGAAGCTCACTCAATGTAAGATCCACTTCTAATGCTCTCTCCTTATCGGCCTTTCCTCTTGCTCTGCTTCTGCCCTATGATGACTCTCATTGAGCTCTATCTCCTAGCATAGCCTCTAATCATGTTGCTCTTGGTGGTAGCTAGCTATGCATTGTAGGGCTCTATGTCGACTGGAAAATCTCCTAGATTAAGGTTTTGGTTGCCTGAGTTCATGCTAGCACCTACCATGTTGGCAGTCTCTTCAACCACTAAGGTGTCAATGAGGGTGATTAGGTCAACTAAGGATGTGTCTCTAATTGTGGTTCATTCCTTTCTTCACTCAATTATTAGGTGGTTTGAGGCTGTTCACTTCTTAGTGTTGGGTTTCTTGGTGTTTTTTTGTGTTCTTGTGGGTTTTGCAAGTCCTATTGGTGGGGTTCATTCCTTAGCTTAATTTCCCTTTAGTGTGTTCCTTGTTAAGTAAGTCACTTTGCAAGTTTATGCTTACTCACGCACTTGGATGGTGCAATGTAAGGTGAGTTGTGGCTTTCAATTTTTCTCATGCACCTAAGTGCCTACAATGCAATGTGCAACCTTTAATGAAATCATTCACACACACCTTGGCAATCAATTTCGTACAGTTGCAGCTCATTTATGTGAGTTGCAATCACACTTGGCAATCAATTTTGATCCTCTATGGGTCCGCCCAGGAGTTGAATAGTGTCTTTATTGGAAAGTAAACTATAAGTGACTTGCTAATTTGGTCAATTCTTGGGCTTGTCAAGGTAAATTTTGGTGTTGGTTTTCTCTATAGTCACACTTGCAAGTCTAGGATCCAATAAGGGTCACCTGGTAATTAGCTCACAGCCTTTGGTATGTTTGGGGGTCTAGGTTGGTCCCTAAAAATGTGTTCCGGTTTAGGTTTTTATAAATTTGGACGTCCAACTTGTAGGTTTTTGTCCATCCAAGTCCTAGACTCAGTCATTCGAGTGGTCGATTTGGGTTGTCTAAGTGGTCAATTTGGACTGTTCGAGTGGTAGGATCCGACTCAGATAGGGTTTTCTCTCTAAGACCAAGAGGGTGCATCCAATTGGACAATTTAGCCATCCGAGTGTGAGAGCTATTCAAGTGGGCTTTTAGGTGTCTGAGTGGACTAACTCGGTTGTCTAAGTGGGACCATCCAAGTAGTCAGAGGCAAGAGTTGTTCGAGAGGACAAAAGTGATACGGGCGTTTGAGGGGGTGGTTAGGGATCGGCCATCTGAGGCCTGGGGCATTGTTCGAGTGACAAGAAAACACATCGAATGACAAAAAATGATTATGAATGACTCAGTAAATCACAAGTGCACCCAACGATGATCCTATCTTCATTCTTTAATCAGCAAGGAAGGTTGTAAGTATACCTGGAATCATCGAGAGTGATGACACAATGGATTTCTATTGATGTTGCTCTCTTCACCTACTACTCTCTCTTGACCTACTACTCTCTCTCTCAATCTCTCACATCCTAAAATGAGCTCTTCCCTCCCTCTCTCTTCTTTTAATGCTCTCTTTGTCTTCCCTTACTCTTTATTTTCTCTCTAAGGTATTCAAAATCTATTTTATTTTCTTTCTCTACTTCCCGGTTGTTATAGAAACTTATCTTTTCTTTCTTTTTCCTTATTTCCTCAACCTTAATGCATCTTAATAAATGAAAAACACCATACAAGTGATCTAACTAACATTCCTTAGTCTTCCAAAACCTAAACTATCCGACAAAGGAGATCGAATATCTTTCAACCCTCTTGTTTTCTACCTACACCAAGCACCGTTTCAAATATGAACTCCTACTCCATCACTCAATTTGGAGCGCACAAGCACTCAAGCTTGATTTTGTTGGTCCCGACAACAACAAAACCAAAAATGCCATCAATATCACTAGCAACTGCCAAGACCCTACGGACTTCTTATCAAGTCAAGTGTTTCAAGGGCGTGGCAATGGTGGCTACCTCTCACATAGCCGTGCATGCTCTCACACAAGGATGTAGTGAGCTTACCGTTGAATCTAATCATTATAGTTCTCTTCCTTGAATCTTTTGATGATTCCACAATTCAAGGTGCTAGCTTAAGCATGCTCATCTCCATGCTCCAAGCTTTAAACTCCATAGCCATGCGCGTGACAAAAGAGAGGAGAAGTAGGAGAAGACGAGAAGAGGAGATTCTCCGCAGTCCCTCACTCTCACACTCTCTCCCCCTCTCTCATGCACCATCAAGAAGCAAGAATAAGAACAAGAAGAGAGCTAGTTTACACGCATATCAAGAATGAATTTATCCATTAACTTTGTCTCAATAAATAGAGCCCCTAGTACCAATTTATATACATCTCATAATGCTTTGTATTTGAACTAATCAAATGTAATTAAATACACATATTAGCATGTCTCACTTGCTAGTCTCTATAAATAGAGCCCCAAAGTCAGCTCGAATACATAGAGATGCAAATTATGCAATAAAGTTGCCACATTTGAAATCAAATTATGCAATATAGACAATGGATTCAAGAGACCATTGGACTCATATAGACAATAAAAGTTGCTAATCATATTTCCACAATGTTTTATTTTGCAAAAACATTGGAGCTCATTACAAGGGGCGGATTGGCCCAAGCTCTACAAGATGCTACTACACCTTTGCAAGGTTGGTGATACATTTTGCCCTTAAAAAATCATCGAGATCAGGAAATGATGGTCTTAGGGCCCTATCCTCTAGTAGCATGCAATCTTTAGCCTTTTACTCTAAAAAGGGCATCACCATTTTGTTGAGGGTATCTATTCACTCCCTTCACAACCAAAGGTGTTGGCCTGAGTGCCAGAACTCAATCAGACATTTTATGAACAAGCCCACAACATATACCCTTGCATAAGTGGATTGGTATATGGGATCGTAGATCTCTAGCGTAGGCCATGGCCTCCTTTTTCTTCTATGTTCATCAATGACATGTAGGGGATTCTTTGGTGCACCACTTTACACCAACCTTGGGGATATTATCTTTGGTGAAGTCCAACACAATATCACTTGCATACAAGTGAGAGTAAATGATACTAGTGCTTTGCATAGCCTTCATCCCATCCACCAAAACATGAATGATGTGCAACATATCATTAATCACCCCTAGGATTCTAGCCCACTCCTCTTTGTTGGGAACCATGTCTAGATCTAGTTTGAAGCCACTGGTGGCTTTCACATGTGCTCAATTATTCTTCTATACTTGTAGTTGTGATGTATGCCCCACATTAAAACATCATTGAGAGTGTCACCATTGAAGAGAGGGAAAGCAATTACCCAAGCCAGCTCATAAGTGAAAGCAATGCATCATATGATTGATGAATTGAGCTTCTACGTCCCTCACTTTATCTAAAATTGTTGTAGTTTTGTGTTGTTAAAGCCACTATATATATTTTCATAATATTTGATATTTGAGAAAAAATAATTAGCATGATCTATTGTGACTTCTACACATTTCTTGAAGACACCTTGCTCGAGGACCTTGCTTGGCTTAAGTGGATTGAAGGGGATGCCAATAGTTTGCATGCAATGGTGATTTGTGAGCATGTATAATAGTGTCCTTGCCCCACTGGATCTCCTTGTTACCCAATGACATCCACACTAGGGCTTGCACCAATAGCCTTCTTGAAACACTTTGGAACGGAAGTTGGATCGGACAAGTCCTTTGCCCTTTTTGTGTTTGTTATCTCCTCTCGCACTAGCTTCTCCTTTGATGCATCCACATGTGCTAACTCCCTAAGGGATTTCACAATCTTTAGGGCATCCACATGTAGCACACCACAAAGGTAGAGGTTTTTTTCAAGGTCCCAAACTCCATCAATAACAACCAAATGTGGATACCCCTATTGTTGAAGCGTTGTGTGCATGACAATGCACACTAGGTTACATAAGTTCACAAGTGCAACCTCATTGATGTTAATGTACTCTATTTGGTCATTCATCTTGGATAAGATGGCTTCTATCTAGCAATTATGCAACGCTTTGGTGATATTTAGGATCATTCTTGTTAAATCTAGTATCTCTTTAAAAGAAACAAAGACAACTGTATGAGCATGGTGGCAACTGCTTGACCTAATACCCCAACAAAATAATTCTTTAAAACTTGCAAACCTATTTTAAAACACACATGCACACATAATGTTATTAACTATTTCTTGTTAAGATACACACACACACACACACACACACACACACACACACACACAGGTCCAAGTTAGTTTATCTTAAAATGTAATTAGTTTAGAGTTAATCAAAACTATTAATTATTTTAAATGTGCTTGGATATCTTTCACCATGACTATTACTAATGAGCCCTCAACTTAATGAATATAATTATCTCATTATCTCCATAGTAACTTTCCACATCTATGTTGTTACAAGAGCAGTATACATTCAAGCTTTATGGTAGGCCACATGAGGCATAGAATGTTGTCCTCAACCACTATGGTATGAGAGCACTATAGAAGATTGATTTAGCCCATGAGTGCCACATTTATTAACTCTAAACTATTAACTATTTTAAATGTGCTTGGATATCTTTCACAAGACCTTTCGAATCTCATTATCTCCATAGTAACTTTCCACATCTATGTTGTTACAAGAGCAGTATACATTCAAGCTTTATGGTAGGCCACATGAGGCATAGAATGTTGTCCTCAACCACTATGGTATGAGAGCACTATAGAAGATTGATTTAGCCCGTGAGTGCCACATTTATCATTCACACCATACCATGGCATCGTTGCCCATGTAGAAATTACACAGCATGGTGGACAAAATTTGAGCAAGAAGTAGAGAACACACAACAAATATGAGAAGAACAGAGTGCTTTAATTTCAAACAAATTGATACAAAGATAGCTTTATCCACCCGTGTGCTTCCACTATGGAGTTAGGATGGTGATCTAGACAGATGATAGATGAAGAGCTTAAGGGTAACTAGAAGATCTCTAATGACGACTGAATGAAAGATAGATTGGTGATGGCTTTAGAATGGTCTTCCTTTTATAGCGTGGAAAGGTAGTATGATTGGCATGTCGAACCATATTATAAATCTTCCCTAGTTGACCTAGGAATATTCTGGGGAATATTACCTTTACCGTCAAGCCAAGGCCGCTACCCTTGGGCCCCCATAGTCCCACATTGAGATCGCCTAGCTAGGGGGGGCTGCTTCTGCAACCCTTGAATCCCAAAATAGGGGCCCCTGATAACTCCTATACCAACTCAATGCATGGTGCCTCGACTTATCAACATGACTACTCTGGCTAGATCCACAAAGGTCACCTTTTTGCTATTCAATCACATAGACCTCATTTGACATACAAGTTAGGACCCACCCAATACCCATGCTCACACATGGCTTCTCCTCATAATGGGGGCCTTACAACTTAGAACACCATGGATCATTCATGGCACCTTACGAGGGTGGGGCATTGAGCATATCTAACATCCTAAACTACATTTTCAGCCCAATGTTGTCTCTGAAGATAAATTTGAAGGAGATCCTTCATAAGAGCTTTGGTGAAGATATCTACTCCATTCTCCTCTGTTTGACAGTAGACCCAACTCTATTATCCCATCCTCGATCAAGTTACGTACATAGTGATGCTAGATCTCAATGTGTTTGGTGTGTGCATGAAAAGCTAGATTTTTGGCAATGGTGATGCAACTCTGATTGTCACATCTCAACAATGTTATATATGTAGCCTATACTCCCATATGCCATAGGATCCTCCTTAACTATATTGCTTCACATGTAGCAAAGCAAGCTGCCTTGTACTCTGCTTTGGTAGAAGACAATGCCACAACCGATTTCTTCTTACTAATCCAAGAGAAGATTCCTAAACCTAAAGAGAAACGATATCTAGAAACTAATTTCATGGAATCATTGTCACCTACCCAATCTGAGTGACTATTCCCCATAAAGAGCACTTCTAGAATTGTATCTGATTTATTTTGTAGCTGAAGACTGCTAGGTATTCACTTTTGTCGGTTTAATTTTATTATTTTCTAACAATTGTGAAGACTTTAGTTGATGTGTAGAGCCAGCGGCAGTGGCAATGGGAAGCACTGGGCGATAGCGTGTATTCAAGTTATTTAGAAGAAATTATCATTTTTTATGACCACGCGTCTTAGGCATGGCGCCAATATTTATTTTGACACGCTTATTTATTGAAGCACTTGACATATATTTATGCGCATGGGCGCACTGTTTAAATATTCATTATTGGTCATTGTATTTGGGCATAGTTCGACTCTTGGGGTGCCCAATCGCTTTATTCTTTATTTGGACAAAAGCAAACACAAAAGCTAAAGCATGCTAATTGTAAATTTGGGCTATTTTTGAGCTTGGAGATGAATAAATATTAAATACATGCTTTGTGGAGTACTCACACAAGGCATGGGGGGAGATTGTACCTAATTGCTCTTTTTGCTTCATGTCGTGCAAGCCTATTCTCTTGGATTTTGAGCTTAAAGTAGAGTTCTTTGTTGTTGGGGACCTTCTAGCACTCGCTACATACGCATATGGTATTCGATTTGCACACCAATGGTATCAGAGCGAAGCTGAGATTGAGGCCTTCCAATCCCTTACCATCTCGCGCGAAGGTGAAGCTCAAGGAATGATCGAGCTCTACAGTTAGTCTCGCGACAATCCGTTAATACCAACATGTTCCTGGTAGTGAAGAATCCCCTGCTACACTGTCGGATCACAAAGGACTACTCTCTAGAGGTGGAGGACCACCCGGGAAGCTCTCTCATGAAGACGTTTTTTTTTCTCAGAAACAACAGTAAGCACCTTCATTAAGATTAGCTTTAAGCTTATTAAAAAAAGCTTAGCTTCAACAAATTTTCGAAACATGGCGGGATGACTTTTTATTGGCGACGATCACGGCGAGAACATACCGCCGTCCTAGTCGTGATGAGAAAAAAAAAACGTTTCAATTAAGCTTTTAAAGTTAAAGCTTAAGACTCTTTAAGCTATTAAGCTTAAAACTTTCAAAGTTTCAATTTTCCCATGGTGACAATTCACACACAACTAATACCGAATTCATCCCAACTTCCCTGCAAGCCCCTATTCACACATGCGTTGTGACATAGACGAATTCCAGCAAGCAGAGAATTGCACGCAGACTATACGAAAAACGTATCCGCTTGGAAGAAGGTCGACATCAATTTCTGTAACGGCGAAGGAGAAAGATTGCTAAAAAGCCATTTTAAAAAAAAAGAAGAGAACAAGCCTTGTAAACCCGACTTTGAGCTACACTCATGCCGCTATAGCAATATTTCGAGTGTGTGAGATTGAAATTTTGCACGATAACCAATCAAAATATGGAAGATTTTATGGCCGAAGGTGATTTACCAGAACCAACGATGGAGCAAAAATTGAACCTAATTATGATGCAGCTTCAAGAGGAACCAAGAGCACGTCAAACTTTGTAAGCTCAAAAATAGCCCAAATTTATAATTAGCATGCTTTAGCTTTTGTGCTTGCTTTTGTCCAAATAAAAAATGAAGCGGTTGGGCGTCACAAGAGTCGAGCTGTGCTTAAATACAATGACCAATAATGAATATTTAAACAATGCGTCCATACGCATAAATATATATCAAGCACTTCAATAAATAAGTGCGTCAAAATAAATGTTAACGCCACGCCTAAGACATGCAGCTATAAAAAATGATAATTTTTTTAAAATAACTTAAATACACGCTATCACCTAGTGCTTCCCAGTGTCACCGTCGCCGACTCTACACATCAACTGAAGCATTCACAATTGTTAGAAAATAATAAAATTAAACCGACAAAAGTGAATACCTAATAGTCTTCAACTATAAAATAAATAAATAGGTTGAAACTCTATTCTAACCTTAATTTAATACGAGTGCACACTCTAAACTCATAAACATCTATTAATTTAAATATATATTTTGTAGAATCACCCACATACATATTAAATTAACGTGACGCCCGAAAAGGATAGACGTCCCCATCAACTTTTTGCACAAGGAATCCACCTTGTGTACGAGCCCCGACAAATAAATATAATTTTACGGAATCCACCACAAATACCAGGAGGCATACTCCACGGTGAATTCCGCGAGGTTTTGCGGTGGATTTCGTAAAATTATATTTATTTGTCAAGCCTCATACACAAGGTGGATTCCTTGTGCGAAAAGTTAATGGGAACGCCTATCTTTTTCGGACGTCACATCAATTTAATGTACAAGTGGGTGGTTCTATAAAATACATATTTAAATTAATGGATGTTTATGAGTTTAAAATGCGCGCTCGTATTAAATTAAGGTCAGGATAGAGTTCCAACTTATTTATTTATTTTGTAGCTAAAGACTGCTAGGTATTCACTTTTGTCGATTTAATTTTATTATTTTCTAACAATTGTGAATGCTTCAATTGATGTGTAGAGCCGATGGCGTTGACGTTGGAAAGCATTGGGCAATAGCGTGTATTCAAGTTATTTACCATACCATGGTTGGGGTTTGTGGTTTACCATACCATGATTGGGGTGGAAAAGCTAAATGTGCCATCTCTCCATCATACCTATATGCCTTTGCATTACCATGTGTTTACTAAGTAGTTCACTATGATGATTTCATTAAACATATTGACCATCATTTGTATTATTACAATGTGACATGTTTGTACAACTATATTTCTCAATCATTCATTTTCACAACATGCATCAAAATCTACACTCAACTCAAGTATGTATGCCAATTTCATCAAATACAAAGTGATTCATTATTTCATTGAACACATTGACCATCACTTGTTTTGTTGCTATGACATGTTTATGGATCTACATTCTTCAATCATTCATTTCCACAACGGGCATCAAAAGCTACATTGCCTCGTGTATGTATGCTTAGCGCATCACATATACAAAGTGGTTCATTATAATGATTTGTTTGAACACATTGACCATCATATGTGTTGTCATTGCAATTGATATTTCTACAACTACATTGTTCAATCATTCATTTCCACAACATTCATTGGAAACTACACTACCTCAAGTATGAATGCCAACCTAAACAAATCTCTTTTTTTTGTTGGTCTATTAAAATATAGAAAAGGTTGCATTGCCTATTACCTTCTTGTATGCCAAACTACAACAAACTCACATATCTTTGTTTTTCAATATTAAATGGAATGACTACATTGCATGTCTGTTCCACTAGCATATATTTTATTATGTTTCTTCTTCGACCCTGAAATAATAGATATTCGCTTCAATTTATTACAAACACAATCATGTCATCACTTCTCATAGTATAAGTTAAGGCAAATCACTTTTTACATGAGCATTATGTCACCTCTACTTTGATGCCACACATTACATTTAGTCATCGGAGACTTAGCAACCAATATAGCCAACATACATACATGTTCAAGTGATAAGAGGCCAACCAAAATTTACGTGTCCATGATATTATATGTAGATATGGATTGTTAATGCTATTTTGACAATAAATGTACTTGTATGTGTTAAACTATTTTTAATATATGGCATTATGCTTCTTTCATACTCATGGATGATGGATAGTAAAGTATATTGTATATGAATTGGTCTGTTGGGTATTAACCTATATTGTATACAAAGTTAAATCATGTTTACTATGTTTTGTTATGGCCCTATGGGACAAGTATATTTATGCATACGTAAAATTTCATTAATTTTCATCTCGAACGAAACCCCTTCTTACATTTTAGGAAACTTGTATGAAATGTGTTTCCCACCTCCCATGTCCGAAACCCCTCACAACGATGGTGGACCCTCATATGCAGACAACACTTTGACATTCTCCCTTTGACTTCAAACAATAAATGAAAACAAGGCAAACCACCAAGGCTATTTATATAAGTTTTTGCCTGGCCTCCAATTGACGAAGCAATACTTTGGAACTTTTACAAAGATGTTAAAGTTACATATTCTGCCTGGGAAGGCACATTTAGCCAGCCTTTTTACAATTGCGCTCCGCTATTTTGGCTTGGAGCATAAATAAGTTAGATTCCCGCATTGATACATGCATATCCCTGATACATGCATATCCCGTGGCACTAACAGAAAATATCTAGTTTACAAGTGGGAGCTGCACATACACTGCAGAATGCCCCAGCAGGTGATGTATACATTCTGCTTGAGCTTAAACTGCAATCAAGCATTTTCCTTGTACTACCATGTCATTGGATGATAATAGTACACAGTCAGCTGCCATCAACGCCTGCATCACAAATCCAAAAAAGAAACAACTATTTTTATTTTGCCTACCATAAGCCCCCATAGAACACCAGTTTGGTAGCATACTGTTAAGAGCCCAATAAAGTGGAGCAAATGTGCACAAGCACCCCCCCTTTATCCTATAAGTTATCAAACTTACGATTCCTGTAGATCCACATTCTAATAGAAACATCTGAAAATGACAGGACACATTATGTTCATCTAGAAAAAGTAAACTGCCTCAAGGAAGTCTCAAAAACAGTAGCAAAAGGCTTATAAATTTCAAGCCATTCAAATGTCAGCCTGATCAAGCAAGATTTCATGTGCGGCAAAAAAAAAAAATTGAACCTTTGATTCACTCACAGCTGGTCTCATAGTTCCTCTACTAGGAGATCGTCAACATCCATAAGGGGGTGGGTGAGACTGCAGTTGCTCACAAGGATGTCTCACAAGGAATCGAGCAAGGATTTGTTTCGAAGGACTCAGATCTCTTGGATGACATGCTGATGATGTACAGGAGGGATCAGAGATTGGTACTCCAGTACACAAGGATCAGATGGATAATGGTGCTTCAGATTGGAGGGATCAGAGACTGCGGAGACAACTGCTTGGTGCAGTTAATAGGTTTTTCGCAGCTCTCTAGTCTGGTGCCCGGCTTATGAAGAATCCTAGACTTGTTGTATTGCTGGATTCTTCAAAGCCAGTAAAGGGGAGGCAACAAGTGAAACCAGCCTTCCTTTTTACACAAGGGTGGTGGAACCCTAAAAATACACCGATGACAACAATTTACGGCAAAGAGTAAATTCATAAAATAAATGATAAATTAAAAATTCAACACACAACACTTTAAGCTAAATTGCCCTCAAGAAACTCAGACAAGCCAACACTTGATTTGCTCCAAAACATTGGCACCCCTTGTGGTATTTCTTCGCATTGATTCCAAAATGTTGTTGTACAGATGAGATTAGACTCAAATCCCCAATAAGATGGCAAGCCTTGCCTTAGACTCAAGGCATACACCCTCAAATCCCCATTTCCTCTATAGACTGAGCCAATTCTCTTACAACATTTGGAATATCTTGCTTTCCTCTAAAACCAACAACCATAAAAACCCATGTGCCCCTTGATTTCACAATCAAGGAAGTTCAAATTGAATCCTCTTTTGGGTTCATGCGAATCAGCCTTGTAGACCACCTCTTCTATTGAATTGAATCAAGGCATCAGTTGGGTCAAGCAATAGGTACACGTTGTTTGATTATGAATGTCACATGCTTTGCCACTGTTTTCACATGCTTCTATTACTCTACAGGGCAATCAATACACATAAGTTGTACACATGTGCCGTTTGCATGTGAGATTAAGTTGAAATGTGTCACGATGATAGATAATCCTAGCTTGGGTAGTTGGGGTGTCACGAGGATGTGCGATTTAGTGAACCTTCGTGACCAATGGGTGACATCGGCAAAAGTTGTAATTGTCAAAAATAACACGTATGCTATGATACTATGTCAAAAAAAGCGACAATGCAAAGAGAGACTAGGGTTTGCGGGGAGTAACACAAAGTCTGTATGGCAAACACTAAGAGTGAAGAGAAACTCAAAAACACAAGAAGAACACATTGATAATGCAATGAATCATACTATGAGAAGAAAAGTTGATATAGCAGAGCCGAAGCTCAAAAGATAACTGCATTGTCCTGTCCGAATCAGGCAGCAGTACCTATGGGGAATTTGCACACTGAAGGGAGCGAAATGCAATCCTTCGGGTAGTGGGCTATCGAAGTAATCACTGGAAGGTAAAGGACAACTATTAAGGGAGCGGACCACAATCCTCTGTTGTTGTCGAAGATATGGAAGATGATCACCAATTGTGGAGGGGTCAAACTGTAGTCATCTGATGCCGGGGACTGACCTGGTCAGCAAAACACAAATCCCAAAGTGTCGGAGCTATCAAATGCAGGGAGAGCAGCCCAAATGCTGACACCATGTGGATACTGATGACGCCAAATGATGGAAGATGAGCCGGGCTGCAAAAACGCAAGTCCTAGCGGCCTTTGTGACAAACAAGTGACGCCAAGTGATGGAAGAGGAGCCAAGCTACAAAAACGCAGGTCCCAACACCCCCTATGATGGATGAGAGATGAAATCATTGACGCTCGATAATGGAGACTATCACCAAAGGCTAGGATGTTGACGCCAAGCTAGAGATGATAACATTAGGCAAGGAAAATATCTCCACACTAAAAAACGCAGGTGAAGGTGGAGCCTAATGGAAAAGGGTGCTGACGCCAAGCAAATGATGGTGACACTAGGTAGAAGATGCTCCAAACGCAAGGCTTGATGATGGGAGAGGGCGCTTGAAGCAGAAGAGAAAGGGTGAAGGTAGCCACAAGCCACAAATCGCAATGTCCTCCTTAAGGGGTGTGAGGGCAGTGGAAGGGGCTAGTGAGGAAAGGGAAGGGTGTCTGATAATGGAGGAAGAGGGGTGAAAAATGACTAAATAGTGGTGGTGTGGTGAAGAATGAATGACGTGACTACCTATTGTTAGGCATAAGCTGTCTGTGGTGGTGCACCACCGTGTGGGCACCCACTGACAAAGTAGTAAAATGTGGACACCAACCCTTTTTAGGACTATCAATGCGAAACCCTAAAATGAAGTGTTTGAACTCAAGAAGTGGTTTCCCAATACCCCCTCTTAGGCCCAAAAATGGATGAAGAAAGAGAAGCGAAGAGAGATACGGTGAAGAAGAAGAGGATCCCAGAGATCCAAGATTTCCACATGAATATGTATTGCTTTTACGAATAACATAACAGAATACAAGGCCTTGCTAACAGGTTTAAATCTAGCTAGATGTGGTGGTATTCACCGGTTATTGGTGAAAGGCAATTTGCAGTTAGTGATCAACCAACTGGATGGGACCCATAGTGTGAGGGATCCCATTCTAAGGATATACCATCATGCAACCTTAGACGCCCTTGAGATCTTTGAGAAAGTGACTTGCCAATTGATTCCCCGACAATGAAATTACTTTGTAGACTCCCTAGCTAAGTATGCCTTTGTTGAATATGTCTTTCTTAACTATGGACTTAAGGGACTTTTACCGTTGCCTCCTAATGTTAATCCAAGGCTACTATGGAGACTACTTTTTGACATGTCCTCCAAGCAATCTTTGAAGATTCTGGGTATCAATAGGAGAAATGATTGCTTGAGCATAGCCACCCCCGAAGAGTAAAGGGAGGGTGACAAACTTTAGAATGAGGAGATGCCTCCCCAAAGGGTGGAAATGCAAGGACCCCCTCTAAAGCCGAAGAAGTAGAAGACCCCTCTAAGGGCAAAGAGAGTACATCCCCCTTTGAAGCCCCCTCTACAAAAGAGAGGGAATCTAAAAACTCATAGATCACGGACTCTGGGCTCATGTAGAGCTCGATATCTCAAACATGACCACATCTAAGACTGCAAGTCCTTTTCAGCCGTGGAGTCTCCATCCAAATGGTCTTGTGCTATTCTTGCATGCACTTTAGCCAAGTTGTCATGCATGTCATGCTTGTAGATGCAATGTGTTAACCCTCAAACGAACGAAGGTGGAAAATCCAGAAAAGCTAAAGCAGAAGACGAAGACAAAGGCCAAGGCAAAAAGAAACGGAAAACAAAGACGCACAAGGAGAAGAGTCCTAAATAAGGGAGAAAGGCGCACAAGGAAAAGCGCAAGTCAAACTTTTGTAAAAGAGCGCAAGCGCATCATGATTTAATTCAAGGAGCGCCGGGCTCTCACCCGTGCAATTTGTAAATGTAGACGGACGATGGAAAGGAATCTAGGAAAATAGAAGGACAATGGGAAAAAGGGCCTAGGCTATGGCCGGCCATGTAAAAAAAGGGGGAAAAGGGGATAACCGCCTAAAAGGAATTTAGGGTTTTGTATATAAAGTTGAAAAGTGAATAAGAAGCTCATTCTTGTGTGTGGCCAAAAGTAGCTCTCCTCTTCTTCTTCTTCTTCTTCTTCTTGCTTGCTTGAGCTTGTGCTTGAGAGAGGGAGTGTGAGAGTGTGAGGGTGAGGGACCGAGGAGGAGAAGCTCTCCATCTTCTCCTCTCTTCTTCTCTTCTCTTCTATTCTCTTCTCTTGCTCGTGACAATGGAGCTTGGAGCGTGGAGCGTGGAGCTTGAGGATGGAGCTTGCTTGAAGCTTGCACTTGGATCGTGGAGCTACCGGAGTGCGCAGGAGAGGAGGTACTCGAACGGCATGGAGGTAAACTCACTACACCCGTAGATATGGATGGCGCGTCGGCTATGTGAGAGGTAGCCATTAGTGCTCGGCTTGGAACGCTTGAAACAATAAGCGGTCCGTGGGTCTTGGGGGTTAAGCGAAAGCTCCCACATTTTGGTTCCGTTGCCGAGACAAACGGATTCAAGCTTGAGCACTTACGCGCCTCACATCGAGCATCAAAGTAGGGTATTCATCCCCGAAACGGAGCTTGAGATAGGTAGGAAGTTGCGTGCTGTTAATCTTCAAAACAAGTAAGTATTTTGGGATATTTTGGTTGTTTGATGATTGGAAAGCATGGAGGATCTATTTCAGTTTTTTGCCTTCGATTTTTGTTGCATTTAGCGTAGGTTAGAGTTAGGAAATCGAACCGGAAAAGGGTAGGGTTCACTGTTTCAAAACAGGGCAAAACAGGGAAAAATCGTGCAAAATGCGCAAAATACTCGCTAATGAGGCCTAAGATCGACAAGAGAGTGATTGGGAGCGTCAACACCATAGCTGGGAAGGCATATAAGAGCCACGAGGCCAAAAGAGAGCTCATTTGTGCCATTTCAGTGTGAGAGAGAGAGAGCTAGAGAGCCCTAGGCCGTGTGATTCGATCGCATCACCGACCCATTCAGGTATATGAATCCCTTCCTCAATCCCCCTAGATAGGATCTGAAGGGTCGTGCTTGGGATGATTATGTAAATCCCAAGAATCGATTGAAATTTACATTGCGCTGTCTCCGTCGCGCCACGTTCGGCCCGTCTGAGTGGCCACTTCTAGGCCGAGTCCCAGAATCGGCCCTCGGCCCCTTGCCATTCGGCCACTCGGCCCAGAACCCTAGTCGGCACTCGGATTGTCCGAGTCAAACTATTCGAGTAACCCTACTCGGACCGTCCGAGCCAGAACTTTTTGACCACGTGGCACATTCGGCCTTGAGCCATTCGGCCCGTCCGAGTCAGATCTGGAGATTCGGCCCTTGATCCCGAGCCATTCGGCCCGTCCGAGTGACCCACTCGGACCCTGCAATTCGGACCACTTGGTCGGAGTGCAATTTTCTGTCAAATCTGTCAAAAATTTGACCCCACCCGGCAACTACGCAGTGGCACAACTCGTTGAAATCCTTCGGGTGCTAAAAACTTGATTCTGGCACACGTAATAGAAAAAAAAAAAACCATAGCGACAGCCGCTTAGCAGCTAGAGGTAGACAATTGTGAGACACAGAGACTTAGATGCAAACCGTTGAGTTGTAAAACCTGATTGGCCAAAAACGAACGCTGCAACATATTAGAAAGCCGCTGAACCCGCCAAGACGACCAGAAAATTGACCAACAAACCTATCAGGCCCAAAACGACGCAAGAGTGCGTAAGCCGCTTGGAAATTGGTTGCCACACTCACCCTGAATTTTCGCACTTGAAGTACACTTAAGGAAACTGAAAGCTTGATTGAGCACAAGTGCAGAGGAAAAGACACACGTTGAGTGGCCATAAATTGAGGATTGTATTCAATAAAGGAACTCACTCAGATGAGCCACTCAAGGACCCCACCAATAGGAGAGGATCCCCGCAGAGCGGGCCCTACCCCCTCTGCACCTCCCCAAGTAGGTTGGAGAGAAAACCCGCGTCGTGACAGGTCCTCCAAATTGGACCCTAGCGTAGCAATAGCTCTACACGAGCATGGATTCTTCCTGGCAAAAGAGCAACCAAAAGCCCGTGCCCGAACAAAGAAAAACAGAGACCCTAGAACCTCAATAGGCCCATCTAGCCAACCGGGGCAAAAGGCCACACTGCAAAAACACATACATGTTGCATTCGGACTGCATCTAGTCAAAGCCGAAAGCAACAACATCAAGCTACAATCGCGAGAATGACTAGATATGACAGTCCTGACGATAGATGCTCCTTAAATATCCAAGGCACCAGTGGAGAATCCACATCTGGTCGTGTAGCTCAAGGGCATCTGTCAGAAGGCTTAAATTTACAAGCCAAGACCCGGAAGATGAAGACATAGTACCACCTGCTTATCTTAGGATCAAACTCACCACGAAGAGAGAGCATGCTATCGATGCTCTGATTGATGAAGGAGCAGATTTTAACATCTTGACCTATGAATCATGGACCCTACGAGGCCAACCAGAGCTCACACCAACTAGTGCAACTCTTAGCCCTTATGGGGAACACCCACAAGCACTCATAGGAAAGTGCAAAATCCTTGCGACAATTGAAACGGAAAGCTTGCCTATCCTATTTCATGTTCCTCCAAATAGTGCTAGCTGCTGGAAAGAAATCCTCCTAGAAAGACCCTTGAAAAGAGTGACCAAGTGTGAGGTTGACTATGTAGCACAGAGGATACACCTGACACTACCGGGTGTGAGAATAGTCAAGACCTTTAGCAAGGGTGACCTCATCGAACCTCGAGGGAAAGGCAAGCAGGGTGCTGACATGACAGTCAAGCCTGCCGACGAGAGCGGAGACTTGTTGGAAGAGTTAATACAAGCACAGGTCGAACAACGAGAACTAGTGAGTGAAGCCATGCCGGAAACAAGAAGATCAGGAGACAATGCCAAGAACGGCCTTTGGACTTACAAATATCGTAGAAGATCCCAAAAGAAGCCCAAGCCTTATAGACGCAGGCATCGATGGAAGGTCAGCATAAAGCCGCGATGGATATCCAAAGCGTTGCTATGTGCGCAAGGGTACTACGCAGGTAACCGATGGATTTGGGTACCAAAATCCCCTGCTAAACCGCCTCTATCAGCTGAAGGCCAGGGTGCATCAAAAGCAATGAAGCACAGGAGGAAATCTAAGAGAAACTCTAGGTCTCGAGGCAAGAAACCAGACATGATTGTTCAAAGGAAAGAGCCTCAACCTAGCATGCTAAATAGATCGATATCATATGTAGCCATTGAGCATGCACAACAATCATTAGTACCCAAAGGGCCTTTGATTTCCCAAGGGGAGAACAAGCATCATAGACACAACATTGCTCAAGGCAAGGCTGATCGCTCAACAAAAGAAATGGCACAATCGTCTAATAGCCTCGAGCAAATCATTCAGCCAGTGCCAAGTCCACGTAAGAGCCCTAGATCTCCTACATTCTCTTTTTCCAAACGGACACAGGAAACACAACAGCGGTTGTTAAGGGAAACTGCTCAATTCCAATCTCTATCTCCATCTAAGCTTCCAAATGTCCAAGAGGTGGGACATGACGCCATCTGTAGCTCTCGACCCAAGGATATGCATGAGCAATCTAATGTGACTGGATCAACTCATGCTCGATCTACGCAGATGAGTGCTCAAAGGGCAGCAAAAAACACGGCCACTTCCGATCGCCCTAGGAACTTGACACAGCAATCCACCAAGGGTAGCCAGCCCACTAAACTAGCTGCTACTACTTCCAATCAGGGATCCAGCAGTCGCAACCCTTAGCTGTGACAATGCCCCTTGTGGAACGTGTCCTTAGTAGTTTACCTGTGGAGGGGTGTCGCAACCAAATCCCTCGACAATTCCAGCACTTTCAAAGTGCCTAACGCCTAGACTGGAGGAGTTAAACACAAGGGAGTTGGCTAGAAAGCTAGACTCTCCGAAAAGGGAGGTAGTTATGCTCTCACAACCTAGCGAGGCTATTTAGCAAGCCACGGCCATGTCCCATAAGAACACACTAAAGAAAGAGAATGCTGAGGCCCAACCAAGCACATCAACGGTTGATCTAGTCCAGGGTCCTGAGTCGTGGAGCGATGCACCTTCATTGACCAAGAAAAAGAGGAAAAAACAACGAAGACAACAGCAATCACAGGCGGTTGTGGATCCCAAGAGCATTGAGACCAAGAGTGACGGAGAGCTGGGGAATAAAGCATCAAGTCCATCCACCAATGAACCCATTGATGCCTCTCCTGATAGCGGTGAAACCTCAGTCACATCTGTGTGCTCTGAAAAATCAAAGCAGCCATTGCCATCAACAGTTGCTTTCAACACTCAATCCACCGACAATAGAACTCATATCGATGAATCAAGAGTGGATACAATGTCGTCACAACAGGGTGACAAATCTATACCAGTCACATCCGAGAAGAACCATGACAAAATAGCAGTAAAACCTCAAGAAAAATGCACAATCCCTGAGAGCATAAGCAATCCTAGCGTTAACCAATCTTGCTCATCTAGGCCTGAACCCCAGCTAGGCTAAAGCCTAGACAAATTCCTAGAACCTTGCATGAGATGGCAACCGAGCAAGCCCTCGTTGAACATAGAAGTGTCGCAGAATGCTTATTTGAGTTGGATGTGAAGCTCAAGGTGTTCACACGAGTCTACGTCCTTGCGGACATGGGCACAATCCCCAAGAAACAGCTTGGAGATTACTTGCCCTTCCCTCTATCCTGGAAAGAGCAAGAACATCTTAACGAGAACTATGACAGGCTTCTGCATGAACGCATGCGACTCATCTCTGACGAGGAAGCCGACGAATTGCGCTTAACTGTCACGTTCAATGAAGTACTCTGCCGACCGAATCTCGTAGACATAGAGCAACTAAAGCGACTAACAAAGGGCCGAAGTCAATTTGAACAGTGTTGGTGTGAGAACCGCCTGACAATGGCCGAACTAAGGGCTCGGGTCATGACAGTCTCTGAGGAGCGATTGGCCAAATGGCGGTCTCAAAGAGACCCAACCTATATGGCACCAACTTCCCTTCGAGTGCTGACTGCCATTCGAAGTACAGACTTGGCCGAACCTAGCCAAGAAAACTCTCTGTTTGATAAGGTTCTCACTGAGGAGGAGCTACATGCTGCCAGTAGACTCGGACAAGGGTCCATACTGCTTGATGTGGCAAAATATCTATCGGTACTAAGTAAGCTGCCACGAGTGCTAGATGCGTATGCCATGCTCCAGTACAACCCCGAGTTCTACAATTGGTTCTTATCCTCGTTAAGTGACATGGATTCATAAATATGTATATAAATAAACACTGATTTTTGTGTCACCGTGTATAAACAATATCAACACGCACAAGCAATGATAGTCAAGCGCAGGGAGAAGAGTTGGGTCTGACAGGCTAAGCTTCTCAAGTCCTCCTCTCATCACGCATTTAAAAGTCGTGTGACCATCCCCACCTCCAAGTGAAGGACATGCAACCCACATTACCGCCATACGAAGCCTTAACCAACAACTCTGATGGTGTAGACAGGGTGTAGTCCCTTTCTATACACCTTCTTCCCTTTCTGGTCTATCCTTCCGAGGAGGAGCCTTACCTAAATCCATGACCGCCAGCCGACGTAGCTCAGTGTGAACCAAGATCTGCTAATGGCAGGAGACTAAATATACATCACGGGGGCCATCCCTCTACAACAACGCTGCATATCCCACCCCTCCCCTTCTCGTTCTATGCGCTTGATAACCTGCACTATAATCCCTTACATATGAATGGTCTTATCATGTGACAAATCCTAATCCTTGATTCGCATCTTACATGCCCCCGCGAGGAAAACATGGAGAACCAAGGGCAACTAGCTTACAAGGACGCTCTCCGCAGCCGAGGGAACATGCAGCACACGCCCCTCCGCCGGTGCGCTATGTGCCCACTCTTAAAAGGTACGCCAAGAAACGCGGCCCTAAGCGACACTGCCCCAGACGAAGGTCGAAGAAGCCACGGGCCAGGGGAGCGGACGCTCAAGAAGGCACACACAATGTGGCGACACCAGTGGCACGGACCCCCATCGCGCGCTCGGGCATCAGATGCTCAAGGGCAGAAAGGGCAGCTCGGGACAGGGAAGAATTCAATGAACTATTTAGAGACATTTTGGAAATGGTGGCGGCCCGGGACTACACCATTCATGTCCCGGCCGACATGTTCCCTGCCCAACCCCACGGGAGCCCTGCACCAGCAGAGCCCCAATCGCCCGACCACCCAGACTCGCCCCGCCTCGTACAAATAGAGTAGCCCCATGTTGTATAAAGGCTTATTAAAAGCTACCTGGCAAGGACTCTTTGTCTTCAAATGGTTAAGTGTTGACATATTCCCCAATTGTACGAACTTTTCATATCTGCATTTAATGTATTTCACGCCTTTAGCAAAAGAAAAAGCTAATCAAGCGCAAGTGATAAATATCTAAGTCAACACCATAGAATTCAGATAAGTGATGTCTCCTTGTGTTGTACTGGTTTATTATAGTTGCGGCATATACCATGCATGTACTCTCATGAAGTAACGAGTGGATGCAGGATGATGCAAGTCTTTGTGCGAAAGTGTTCAATGCCCGATCACCACAAGACCATCGACCCCACAAAGAGCCGCGGCAAAGCCACGCTGTCGAAAGCAAAAATCACCCTTGCCAACCGCCCATATCGCATGGCCCAAAGCATATTCATGGGCTACGCTCTCTTTCTGGGTCAACCTCTATAGTTGACTCACGGCAGTCATTACCTCAATTGTATCAACATCGCGTGTGTCGCAAGGAGGTTTGCAATATCTCAAGTGTATCACCCCATCTCAACAACTGTTTCTCTAACAACGAGGCTAGGACACAATCATCACTGTAATATCCATTTCCTGAGCCTTCGAAGCTTGACATTTTCCAACCCATTGAAAGGCTGATAGCCTCAACATATTGTAATGGTTGTACTCAGGCAAGTTTCCAAAAAAAAAAAAAAAAAAAAAAAAAAAACACACACACACACGCAAGAAAAAGAAGAAAGAAAAAAAAAATTAAAAAAGAAAAAAAAAAAAAACGAACGAAAAGATAAAAAGCACCCACGATCACAACGGAGCACCTAGGGGTCCTCAAATTAGGTACGTCCAGTAACCTTGGTCGACTGCCTCCATCCCTAGTCCCCTAGCCCTTTAGCATCACCCACAATTGTTCAGGGCACATCAAGGGCAGGACATACCTAGGGAGCTTGTCTCGCCTATGGTTAGACCTGTCACCCTGACCCACTTGCACAATTCTCTCTTGCACTCTGCCTTAGTACCATTGCAATCAGTGGTGGTAAGCACCGCACGATTGGCCATGAAAAGTACATTGTCCTCATCAAGCAAGTCCAATAGCTTCTAGCTACCAAAAGTGCGGTGTCCCTGTATTCAATTATGCTACGTCGTGCAGTCACAATGTTAAGGATGTCTCATATACCTTCACGTATACTTCTTCTCAACATGGACAACTTTGTTTCATCCATGCATTGTTACGAGAAACTAGCCCGCGGTCTTCTAACTACGTAATATCTAAGTATGCACGAGCACTCACATAATATCTGTACCGAAGTATATACACAATTTGGGTCCTCAAGTTCAAGACAATACTCCAAGCTTGCTTAGAGTTCGACCTGTCTCCCAAACTAATCAAAATATGTCTTGTGTACGATAAGACGACTAGCACTACCCCTTAAGGAGAGACCACATGAGAGGTTTTCCAATTGCAGATATTGAAGACTCCAACAAAGGTGTTGTTCGCTCTTCATCAATACTCAACTCTGAATTCCTATCCTTATCACTCTGTAAGCTTGCCAAGAATCATCATGTACAAAATCCCTAAACAAACCGCCACTTGTACTCCATCAGTGCAACCCCCTCAAAGAACAACCCTACCACCAACTCCCATTGCTCTACCACCTACCACTTAACCCACCAACGTACCCCCAACGACCTTTCTCCCCACCACTACCAACACTCCATCATGGCAACCACAGACGTCCTTGCCACCCACGTCTTCGGTGCATGCTAATGCCTGCTACCTACGACGGTGAGTGCCATGGGACTGGCACTCATCTAGGAGGGGGATAATGTTAACCCTCAAACGAATGAAGGTGGAAAATCCAGAAAAGCTAAAGCAGAAGACAAAGACAAAGGCCAAGGCAAAGAGAAACGGAAAACAAAGACGCACAAGGAGAAGAGTCCTAAATAAGGGAGAAAGGCGCACAAGGAAAAGTGCAAGTCAAACTTTTGTAAAAGAGCGCCTCATGATTTAATTCAAGGAGCGCCGGGCTCTCACCCGTGCAATTTGTAAATGTAGACGAGCGATGGAAAGGAATCTAGGAAGATAGAAGGACAATGGGAAAAAGGGCCTAAGCTACAACCGGCCATGTAAAAAAAGGAGGAAAAGGGGATACTCGCCCAAAAGGGATTTAGGGTTTTGTATATAAAGTTGAAAAGTGAATAAGAAGCTCATTCTTGTGTGTGGCCAAAAGTAGCTCTCCTCTTCTTCTTCTTCTTCTTCTTGCTTGCTTGAGCTTGTGCTTGAGAGAGGGAGTGTGACAGTGTGAGAGAGTGAGTGTGTGAGGGTGAGGGACCGAGGAGGAGAAGCTCTCCATCTTCTCCTCTCTTCTTCTCTTCTCTTCTCTTCTCTTCTCTTGCTCGCGACAATGGAGCTTGGAGCGTGGAGCGTGGAGCTTGAGAATGGAGCTTGCTTGAAGCTTGCACTTGGATCGTTGAGCTACCGGAGTGCGCAGGAGAGGAGGTACTCAAATGGCATGGAGGTAAACTCACTACACCCGTAGATATGGATGGCGCGTCGGCTATGTGAGAGGTAGCCATTAGTGCTCGGCTTGGAACGCTTGAAACAATAAGCGGTCCGTGGATCTTGGCGGTTGAGCGAAAGCTCCCACACAATGCCATTGTAGGCTATCTTGGCCAATTGATATAGTTGACCAACAATTAGTTGATAGTGTTGCATGTTTATTATGAGTCATCAAAGTTTAGCATTTTCTAGTGGACGGTTTGGTTTTCCATTTTCTAAGACCTCAACAACATCATCAATCAAATAGGGAGTGAGGTTTGCTTTAAAGAGATTTTTGGCTGTAGAAATTTTAAAACATCCAAGTTTGAATATTAGTTTGTCATTTTAAATATTAGTCTAATAACAGAGGAAGTACTGTCAAACATGCAGAAAAAGGTATTTGGGGTATCGAACTCCTAGAGGTGGCCTCTTGAACCTGAGTAGTCAAGAGTAGGGAGAGATAAGACTCATGTGAAGCAATAGTTATTGTCTCTCATTGAAGCGGACTGCCGAGCCAAAGTAATGGAGGGTGTTGAACAATCACTCTCTCTTGAAGGAGCGGACTGCAAAGGGAATGATATCTTACAATCATTGTCTTTTGATGGAGCGGACGGCGGAGCTGAAGTAACGGAGGGTGCCGCACAATCACCATCTCTCAAAGGAGCCGATTGCCGAAGGGACGTTATCCAACAATCACTCTCTCTCAAGGGAGCGGACTGCAAAACCACGGGTTGTCGAGGTGGCATTCCTAAAACCCTAGAAGAAGTAGAAGCAATCTCAATAACACATTATAGGAGTCGCGAGAAAGCCTTGAAACTAGTCGATCCTCCTGTGGCTTGAAAGGGCTTGGTGCACATTGGATACGTCTTATTGCCTTGAGTATAAAAATTTGAAAGCCGATGCAAAATAAACTCTGTGGCCTAAAAGGGAGAAGTGGCATAGCAAGTGCATGGTGGTCTGTCTATCTACCTGTAGAGAAGTCATAGCACTAGAGTGTCAACCTGTAAAAGGGAGGATGGATGCGAGAGGAAGAGAAGAGTATCTTTGTCTCCTAGTGATGCGACAGAAATGAAAGGGAAAATCAATAGATGATGCCGGACCCGCAACCAACTTTGCCTTCTCTAATGAACAGAGTCTTTAGCTCTTTGAGCTCTTGTGCTCTAATACCATGTCAAAAATAACATGTATACTTTGATACCATGTCAAAATAAGTGACAATGCAAGCGGGGAGTAACACGGAGTGTGTACAACAAACACTAAGAGAGAATAGTGTAAAGTTGAAGCAGAAGCACAGAGAGAGGGCAGGCACAATAGTCGAGGTGCTCAATAGTATTGAATTGAACAGTGCTGAACAATGAGATAGTGTGAGAGTGAGTCGACGGATAGGTGTATACTAGTGTCGTATACACAAAGAATAAAAGAATGTATTTATACCTAGGGTACGGTACACTTACACCCGCTAAGGTGAGTTCACGTGTGAAGTAATATATACGCGAGAGGCCTTTACATCCAACAACCTTCCACTTAAAGATCCAAAGTGAGCCTTTAACCAACTCCCACAAGTTTAATGCAATGCTCATGTTGAGCCTTTGCAAGACATTTAGTGAGAACATCTGCAAGGTTATCCTATGATTTGATCTTAGTCAGGGTGACTAGACTATTATCCAAAACCCGTCTAAAAAAATGATACCGAGCGTCAATATGTTTGGTACGTGCATGAAACATGGCATTCTTAGCCAAGCATACAACACTCTGGCTATCACATCTAAGTACAGGTATTTTCGTGGGCAGTCCAAAATCCTTGACCAAACGACCAAGCCATACTGCTTCTTTTGAAGCTTCAGTGGCTGAATATATGCCTCAGTGGTACAGAGTGCTACTATTTTTTGCAATCTAGAGCACCAAGAAACCGTCTCACCAGTCAAGATAAAGATGTACCCACTAGTAGACTTGCAGGTATCCAAGTCACCTGCCATGTCAGCATCACAATACCCCTGCAGATCTAACGTACCCTTGCCATAGCAAATACATTTTCTGTGTGTGCCCTTACGGTACCGTAGGATACATTTCACTGCTTCTCAATGTGCTTTGCCAAGATTTGACATGAATCTGCTTACAATTCCCACTGCATAAGCAATGTCACATCTAGTGGCAACCATAGCATACATGAGTGAACCACAAGCTCATGCATAAGGAACACCTTTCATAGAACTGGCTACCTTATCATCTTTTGGGCAATCTACTTTGCTAAGCTTAAGATAAGGTGGAAAAGGTACACCAAGAGACTGAGCATCAGCCATAGAAAAACAATCAAGTACTTTGCTGAAGTACTTTTCTTGTGAGAGAAATAAGAGTTGTTGCTCTCTATCTCCTGCTACACGCATGCCTAAAATATGTTTAGCTACACCCAAATCCTTCATGGAGAAGGCGAAATTCAATTGTCTTTTCAAAAGCTTTTATGCTTACGAGCAATAAGCATATCATCCACATAAAGCACAAGTATAATAAGGCTTCCATCATTATCCTTCTTAATATATAAGCAATGATCTGCACTACTCCTTTTAAATCCATGTGAGGATATGAAGGCATCAAACTTTTTATACCATTGTCTAAGAGCCTGTTTCAAACCATACAAGCTTCTCTTAAGCTTGCATACCAAATGCTCCTTTCCATGTATAACAAAGCCTTCGGGCTGTTTCATGTACAGCTCTTCTTCCAGATCACCATGCAGAAATGCAGTTCTAACATCCATCTGATCAAGTTCAAGATCCATAGATGCTACAATGGCAAATAACACTCGAAGAGTGGTCATTTTGACAATAAGAGAAAACACTTCTTGAAAATCAATGGCCTCCTTTTGTGTATAGCGGCTAGCCCTTAGCCACAAGTCCAGCTTTGTATTTGGGTTTGCCATCCACACACTTGATTTTATAGACCCATTTGTTAGGAATAGCTTTCCTATCCCTGGGCAATATGACCAAATCCCAAGTATCATTTTGATACAATGACTTCATTTCTTCCTACATAGCTAGCTCCCACTTTTTCTTTAATTCACATGATAAGGTCTTTTTATACATAAGAGGCTCACCTTTATCTGTGAGCAAATTGCAATCCAAAGAAGGATCAAATCTTTGTATAGGTCTTCTAACACATGTAGACCTTCTTACCCAATGATCTGTGTTATCAGATAATGGATCCACATCCAAGGGAATGTCAATGACCTCATTGTTTGGCTGCTGAACTACATGTTCAGATTGCTGTAATACTATTTCAGGCTGCTGTAATTCATTTTCAACATGCTAATTTTGGTGCTCAACTTGATGTTCAACATCCCCTTGCTACCCATTTTCATCTGGCTCAATAATGATACGACAATTGTCATAATCAGCATCAAAAGGAGCTGAATTTTCAGTGGCTGCTCAAGTAATTGATCATGCTGAAATCTAACTTTCATTTTGTCTGAGTCATTAAATGTGACATTTTTCAGCAGCTTTGACTCATTAAATGCCACATCCCGGCTGTGTAGCACCTTTTTCATGCTTGGAACCCAAACTCTATAGCCCATTTCACCTTCATCTCCATAACCCATGAAGATGCCTTTATGAGTTTTCATGTCAAGTTTCGTTCTGCTATCAACAGGTCCATGTACGTAGCATTCGCAGCCAAAAACCCTTAAGTGGTCATATGAAGTAGGTTTGCCAAACCAAACCTCTTCAGGGATGCCACTTTCAAGTGCACGATGTGGAGATCGGTTGCAAATATGCACCCGGTTTTAAGTGTCTCTCCCCAAAACGATTGCGAGAGATAAGCTGTGGACAGCATGCACCGAATCTTCTCACATAACGTGCAACTCATTCGCCCAACCACATCATTAGATGATGGATTGCAAGGAGCTGTAAGCTCCCCTTAAATCCCATTGACATCACAAAACTTATTGAATTCTTTAGATACATACTCTCCCTTGTTATCTGTTCTTATGCATTTTAATTTTAAGCCCTTTTGAGTGCTAACCAATGCATAAAACTTTTTAAAAGCATCCAATGCTTTATTTTTCTGCTTAAGTAAGTAAACCCATAGCTTTCTAGAATGGTCATCAATAAAAGACATAGAATAACGGAAACCACTATGAGTTTTTATTGGCATGGTGCATACATCAGAATGGACTAAATCCAAGATACATGCCTTCCTAGAGGCTCCATGAGAGTATGGACTCTTTACATGTTTACCAAGAACACAATCGTCACAGAATTCAAGCTTTGAGTTTTTCACATCGACTCTTCCAAGTGAAGAAAGTGTCTGCAAACCCTTTTGGCTCATGTATCCAAGACGCTTATGCCATAACTCCATGTGTGACTGTACTTCAACAATTGCAACAAACTTTCCAGGAAGTGCCTTGCAGTAGAGATAATAGAAAGTCCCCTTTTTACCACCTCTAGTGACTAGCATAGACCCTTTCTGTATTTTCCACATTCCACCTCCAAAAGTAGTGAAGTAACCTTTGTTGTCTAGCTGCCCAACAAAAAGCAAGCTCTTCTTGATGCCAGATACATATCTAACATCATGAAGAATCAATTCCTGACCATTTTCTAGAGCCGTGTGTATGGTGCCCATTCCTTCAATATCACATGTATGATTATTGCCAAGGTAGAATTTTCCAAGATTACCTTCTGCATTTTCAAGATTCCCTTCTGCGTAAGTGGAAAAACACTCCAAAGATGGAGTTACATGAAATGAAACATCGTTGTCAACAATCCACGATTGTGACAAGCCATCATGAGCTAACAACAAAGCATCTATCACATCTGTTTTAGTGATATATATGTTCTCCACTGTCATAGTAAGCAGATTTGAAAATGCAACCGATAAATCAACATCTTTATCCTCTTCTATTTCCTCAATAACAACACTAGATGCCACAATTGCTTTTTCTATCTCTTTAGGGGTAGAGCTGTCATCCTTGTCATTCTTTTTGCCTTTTACATTAGCCTACTTCTTACGTTCTTGTTCCCTTTTAAAGTACCTGCAATCGGGCTTTTTATGCCCTTTGCGACCACATTGATAACAAGTTACATCTTGGTGTTTTTTTCTTGCTTTTGCTGTGATTTTTGTTTTAATTTGCAACATTAGATCTTTTTTTAGTTCTTCCTCTTACATTGTAGGCTGATCCACTATTTTCCCCACTTGCCTTGCGTCTAACCTCTTCATTTAGAATAGAACCACACACACCATCAAATGTCAAGTTGGGGCTATTACTCAATGACACAACCAATGCTTCCCATGAATCAAGTAAGGTCATGAGCAAGAAGATAGCCCTCAATTTAGGATCAAAAGCTAGCAAACCTGCATCCTGTAACTGACTCAAAATACCACTGAAAGCATTCAAATGCTCAAAGGCAAGCTTAGACTCATCAAGCTTCAAATTGACCAACTTCCGCATGAGATGTACCTAATTGACAGGAGTTGTATTCTCATAAGTAGCCTTGAGTTTATCCCAAACTACATAGGCAGTATCAAGCCCCTTTATATCAACCAAATTATCATTTGTGACGGTCATTTTAATGTAAGTAATGGCCTTTTAATTCATTTTAGCCCAATCCTCATCTAACAAAGTAACAGGCTTATGTTCAGCAATACACAACTGCAATAAGGGGCTGAATGCTTTCAGCCAATAGCAAGGTTGCTGAATTGTAACAAGTACACACTCTTGTACTTCCAAGGTATCCAAGAAGCAGATGTTTAGCTGCAATTTCAGTCTCAAGTACTTATTGCAGCATATACATGAATCAAAACTGATACATTTGCATTAAAGACATCTCCCACTTCAGTAATACATCACCATAATACCCAAATGCTGTATTTACCATTCTTTCACTACATAATAAGTATTCAGCAATACATATACCAAGAAAAGCTACCCTTTTTCAACATTTGAAGCATCCAAAGCTCAAAAAAACTCCCACTCAGCAGTGAATCTGCCGCAAATTTCACTGTCCAATCTCAAATCGACAAAAAATACATCACCAATGTGAAAAGCCCCAAAATTTTTGCAATGAATATGATCCAATTGCATCAATACATCTTCCCGAGTATCAAGTACGAGCTAATATTGCAGAAATTTCACGAATTCTACAAAAGCCCCAATTTTCGGAGTCCAAGAGTACACAAATTTTCAAGAAATTGGCTCAACCAAGCAAAAAATTTCACATGCATCTGATTCCGAGACTCAGGCACTCATTGTTTGCAATTTATAGTTCAGAAAAAACTGAATCGTGTGTCTGGTGTTGGGAATAAAGGCCCTCGTGCCTTTTAATGTGCTCGAGTGTGAACACACCCTTAGTAATTGTACTTATATATATATATATATATATATATATATATATATATATATATATATATATATATATATATATATAAAACCTAAAGAGGCACACTCGTCATTGTACCCACTAATCGTGCACACTCTCTACTCTGCTCTCTCTCTCTCTCTCTCTCTCTCTCTCTCTCTCTCTCTCTCTCTCTCTCTCTTTAGTGGGTACAATGACGAGTGTACCTCTTTAGGTGTTGGGAATAAAGGCCCTCGTGCCTTTTAATGTGCTCGAGTGTGAACACACCCTTAGTAATTGTACTTATATATACATATATATATATATATATATATATATATATAAAAAACCTAAAGAGGTATACTCGTCATTGTACCCACTAATCGTGCACACTCTCTACTCTGCTCTCTCTCTCTCTCTCTCTCTCTCTCTCTCTTTAGTGGGTACAATGACGAGTGTACCTCTTTAGGTTTTATATATATATATATATAAAACCTAAAGAGGTACACTCGTCATTGTACCCACTAATCGTGCACACTCTCTACTCTGCTCTCTCTCTCTCTCTCTCTCTCTCTCTCTCTCTCCCTCCCTCTCTCGCTACTTGTAAGGAACACTTACTGTCTCGATCTTCGTACCTCCTGAACTCTACAAACTGATATTAGAGCCAATGGCTCACGCAAGCTGTTGAGGGGTAGCCCAACAGGCATAACAGTCTTGTGGACTGTTGAGGAGCAGCCGACACGTGGCGAGTAGACGAACAGACGAGCTGCCTGGCAGCTGACGAGGTCGCACTGAGTGATAGGTGACAAGATGACTAAACGCGACGCCAAACGGTTTTCGTGACAAGTAACAAGGTAGGCGACTGGTCAAGGGTCTAGCATGGACCACGACGACAATAGGCATGAGGCAGTCGACTGGTGAAGTAGCTGACGGGCAACCAGCAGGGAAGCAGGCTTTGCTAACAGATGGTGACTGCAACTGACGTCAAGCCGAACGGACGACTAACGGGACTAGAGACGAGTTGCACGGCACTGAAGAGGAAGCATCACGGTCGAGCAGGTCAATGGACCCCGACACGTGTTTTTTTTAAATCTATTTTTTTTCTTGAAACCCCTTTACCCCCTTCCCTTTACCGGGTCTTCATACTTACAAGCACAGAGTGCAAATCTGTGTCTTGAAATTACTTGCTGCCTAACACACATTGCAATGATCTCTGGACCAAAAATTACAAACATTGAATGCACAGGCCTCTAATTTTATTTTTTTTTTGGATTCTCAATGCAAGTGAGATTTTTTGGATGAGTCAATTTCATTGAAATCTATGCAATCTAGGCCCAAAAATTTGGGGCTTTTCTCAGATTTGGGGGTTGTGATGCATGGCAAGACAATTTGTCTCAAAAATTGCAGGAATTTGAGACATTTTATCTCCAACATTTGGGACTCTTCATGTACATGCAAAATTGAGCTGAAATTTACCCAATTTCTCGACATTCATGCACATTGGACCCCGTGCAATTTGGGGCTTTTGCAGTTTGGGCAAAATTTGTGCGCCATTTGGTCATTTTATGTACATGCAGGTTCAATTCCATGCAATTTGGGCATCCACCACGGAAAAATTTGGGGGTTTTGCTGAAATTACTCTATTTTGGCCAAATTGGCTTGTTGTATGCATGAAAAAGAAAATGCAGATGTGTAGTTGATGCTTTGAGCACAAAAATTTTGGGACTTTTGACCATGTGTGTCAAATTTTATGCTCATGGGTACATGTACAACAAAAATTGCAGCTAAATTTTAGGATTTTCTCATGTAATGTGATGTATATGCCCTTGGAACAGCTATAATCAGTTGTGGAATGCTGTAGCACATGCTTTGGTGCTTCTGAAAATTTAATTACAGATCTGAAATCTCTGCTTCTACATGGTCATTTATTGCTGGTTGGTACTTATTTGTACCTTGGTCACTTGTGTGACAATTTGCGCTTGCATTTGCTGAATTTTTTTGTCACATTTGGGCTGAAAATCATGGCTGGCAGCAGTGATAGCAGTAATCTCATGCACATAAAGAAGCTTGAAGGAGCACATAACTTTGCAGTTTGGCAAAAACAGTGCTACAATATCCTATTGCAAAAGATGCAGGCAAAGCCCATTAAGAATAAAGGGGCAAAACCCGCAGGTATGGAACAGGACGATTGGGATGAGTTAAACGAGCTTGCATGCTCAACCATCGAGCTATTGATTTTTGATGCCTTGATGTTTAACATTGAAGGTTTGGATTCTACATATGCTAACTCGACTCAACTGGAAGAACTGTATACACAAAAGAGTGCCACAAGTAAAGTGTATTGGCCGAAAAAGCTTACGGATTTGCGTATGAAAGAGGGTACACCAATGTCTACTCACTTGAGTGAGTTTAACTCCATTTTCAGCCAACTGGTTGCCTTGAAGTTCTTGATTGATGAGGAATTTAAGGCTACGTTCTTGCTTTGCACTCTTCCAGAGAGTTGGGATACGTTCAGGACTGCTATGAGTAATTCCAATGTGATTCTTTTGTATGCTGATGTAGAGAGTGCTCTACTCATGGAAGAAATGAAACGGTAGAACAATTCATCCATTAAGTCTTCTAGTGCTATGCATACTAGGGGCAGATCATAGCAGAAAGGCAAATCTGATAGCAAGGGACACAGTAAATCACCTAGCAAAGATGTTGAATGCCATCATTGTGGCAAGAAGGGTCACTTTAAACGTGACTCCTACAAATGGAAGAAAGAGAAAAGAAAGGGCAAGAAGACAGATGATAGCAAGGAAGAGAAGAAAGAGGGTCAACCTAAGAAGAGCAGTGTCAAAATTGAAGAGGTGAATATAGTCACTCATGACAGTGATAGTGGGAACGACGTACTTTTCGTCTCTTCACACTTTGGTGCACATGCTTTACTTGCAGGTACAGATGATGACATGCATACCTGGATTCTCGATTCAGGTGCTTCCTTTCATATCACCCCTCATCGTGAGTGGTTCTCTGCCTATACAGGGGGTCGACGTGGTGTTGTCCATCTTGGGGACAACTATGCATGTGATATTGCAGATATTGGCAATGTGCAGTTGCAGTTTCAGCATGGCTCTATCTTCACACTTACACGTGTATAGCATGTACCTCAGCTCAAGAAGAGCTTGATTAGCACAGGGCCACTAGATGATGATGGATTTCATACCACCTTTGGTGATGGAAAATGGAAGATCTGTAAGGGATCTAGAGTGATTACCAGAGATTGTAAAAGTGATACCTTGTATCCTCTCCATGTATCTAGTGTGAGTGATTATGTTGTTGCCATGACCAAGCAGCCAAGAGTTTCTCTGTGGCATGGCCGGTTGGGACACATGAGTCAAACTGGAATGAAAGTACTTTCTCATTTGGGTTACTTGCCTTGTCTTCGTTATGCTGATTTTGAGCATTGTGATCATTGTGTTTATGGTAAACATGCACAGACGTCTCATAAAAAGTCTATTTTGCTGAAATCTTCTCCTCTAGAGTTAGTACATTCAGATGTATGTCAGATGCCAAGATTTTTAGGGAAAAATAAATATTTTGTCACCTTTGTCGATGATGCTACACGAAAGGTATGGGTTTATCCTATTCGTAGCAAGGATGAAGTGCTTGACAAATTTCAAAAATTCTTCGCATTGGTAAAAAATCACACTGATAAGACACTTAAGTGTCTTCGCTCTGACAATGGTGAGGAATATGTATCCAAGGCCTTTCAGGCATTTTGTGACAACAAAGGGATCAAGAGGGAGCTCACTGCCCCTCAAAATCCACCCCAAAATGGAGTTGCAAAGCGTATCAATCAGACCATACAAGACAAGGTCCATATAACGCTGTCTCATGCTGCATTACCCCATGATTTTTGGGCACAGGCTGTTATGACAGCCGTACACTTAATTAATTGGTCACCAAACAGGGGGAAGGGAGTTCCCCAAGAAGCGTGGTCGGGTAAGCCACCTTCATATGCTCACCTAGAATTGTTTGACTACGAGACTTTTGTGCACATTCGTAAAGAAAAAAGCAACAAACTTGAGCCAAAGTCCTGTAAATACATTTTCCTAGGATATGGTGACGAGGATGAAATGGGTTATCGATTATGGGATCCCGAGAAAAGAAAAGTAGTAAATAGCAATGATGTTATCTTCCGGGAAGATCATATGCATAAACAGCCCGAAAAGACTGTGGAGGTCCGTAGGTATGTATTCCGGGAAGAAATACCTTTTGGACAACAAAATGTGCCCACTATACAACAGCAAATACCTCCTGTAAATGAACCTGCAAATGTAGAGAATAATGTTGGAAATGATCAGCCAGCTATTCCCCATGATAATGAGCCACTACATGTGCAGGAATAGCGAGGACAGCAAGCTGTTAATGCTGATTTGCAGGCTGAAATGCCAAGACAGCATGCTGAAAATGGAAACTTGTAGGAACAGTCAGCAAACAATGATCATTGGGTTAGGAGATTGTCTAGGGCTACTAGACAACCTGATAGATTTGTTCCTGGTGCAAACAATGTGGTTGATTATGTCATGTTGACAAACTGTGGTGAACCGACTTGCTTCAAGGAAGCCACGGACAGACAAGACAGCAAGAAATGGTATAAAGCCATGTTGTCAGAGATTGAATCTCTTGAGAAAAATGGCACTTGGGACTTGGTGCAATTGCTTAAAGGGCATAAAACACTTCCATGCAAATGGGCTTACAAGATGAAGCTCACTTCTGGTTCCTCACCAAAGTAAAAGCAAGATTGGTTGCGAAGGTGTACAAGCAAGAATATGGAATTGACTTTGATGAGATCTTCTCTCCTGTAGTCAAGATGACTACCTTTGAGAACCATTTTAGGCTTGGTTGCAGTTGAACATATGGAGCTCATACATATGGATGTAAAGACTGCATTCCTACATGGTGATCTGCATGAAGACATATATATGCAGTAGCCTGAAGGGTTTGTTGAAAAGAGAAAGAAAAGATGGTATGTAAACTCAAAAGGAGTTTGTATGGGCTGAAACAAGCACCAAGAGAATGGTATCATAAATTTGATACATTTATGCAATCTCAAGGCTTCCATAAAAGTTAAGTAGATCACTACTTGTACACTAACAAGGCAGCAAATGGCAACCTGATTATCTTGGTTTTGTATGTTGATGACATGCTGACTGCTCGCAGGGATACTTCATTAGAGATGTACTTGACAGCAAGAGCATTGAGCTTGTCAAAGTGCATACAGATGATAATCCTGTAGACCTTCTCACGAAAGGTCTTCTAGCAAAGCGGTTTGCTCATTGCCGACAGATGATGGGAATTGAATAGATATATGTATTTCAACTTCGTACATACCTAAACCTAGCTAATTCTTTTCTTCTCTTAAGGCACATTGACTATAAGTGGGAGGTTGTTGGGAATAAAGGCCCTCATGCCTTTTAATGTGCTCGGGTGTGAACACGCCCTTAGCACTTGTAATCTGATGTCAGAGAGTGATTTGGGTGGCAAAAAGCAAATCCTAGAGTATCAGAGCTATCAAACGCACGGAGAGCAGCCCAAATGCTGACGCCAAGTGGATAATGATAACGCTAGATGATGGAGGATGAACCGGACTGCAAAAACGCAGGTCCCAACAGCCTCTGTGAATGACAAATGAGTGATGCCAAGTGATAAAGGAGAAGCCAGGCTGCAAAGCATGGGTCCCAACAGCCCATATGACGAACAAGTGATGAAATCGCTGACACTCGATGACGGAGACCATCGCTAGAGGCTAAGATGCTGACGCCAAGCTGAAGATGATGATACCAAGCAAGGAGAAGATCTCCACACTAAAAAACACAAGTGAAGGTGGAGCAAAATGAAGAAGGGTGTTAACGCCAAGCAAATGATAGTGACGCCAGATGGAAGATGCTCCAAATGCAAGGCCTAATGATGGGGCAAGGCGCCTGAAGCAGAAGAGGAAGGGTGAAGGTAGCCACGAACCACAATGTCCTCCTAAAGGGATGTGAGAGCAGTGGAAGGGATTGGTGAGAGAAGAAAAGGTGTCTGATGATGGAGAAAAAGGGGTGAAGAATGACTGAAGAGTGGTGGTGATGTGAAGAATGAATAAAGTGGCTGCCTATTTATAGGCATAAACTGTCTAGGGTAGCACACCACTGTATGGACGCCCACTGAGAAAGTGGCCAAAATGTGGACACCAGCCCTTTTGTGGCTATCAATTCAAAATCCTAAAATGAAGCGTGTGAACTCAAGAAGTGGTTTCTCAACAATAATAAGTTATGCTCGATAGATACTAGGTAGTACCCGGTATCAAAACTTGGCCAAAAACATATAATTAGCCATTAGTATCAATGGTGACACTAGGGAATTGTCATTCATTCATTCATTCATTTATTCATTTATGGAGCCATACTTTTGCAATCATCATCTCGGATTAGCTTCCGATGGACGTCACTCTCTAACGTTCCATTGCTCTACCCTTGGGCATTTTGTGCACTCTTACATTCATTTACAGCATGCATTCACTTCAAAGTTTCTTCTCTTTGTGCTTGTTTCTATGTTTAAGTTTTGAGTTTTTGTGTTTTGTGTTTAGGTTTTGAGTTTTGCTTGTCTCTATCTGAGTCTTTGTGTTTTAGTCTTGGTCATACATGCTATGTTTCCTCTGTGCAAACCCTAGCATATCTTCACAAAAGAAGGAAGGGGGATTTTGTGTGATCTAGGGTTTGCAATTGTCAGAAGTGGATGTAGTGATAGAAGCATAGAAATCTATTACAATAGACTACATAACATAAAAAAGAAGAGAAAATAGAAAAATTGCAAAAGAAGAAGAACGGCATAAAGAACTCAAACGAAAAGAGATGCCCCAGAAATGGAATTCGTAAACCAAGACATGAGACAGTACAAAAACAACATGAGTAACTAGCTGTGTGGGCACTTGCACCAGCTCTCTCTCTCAAACGGAACCTGCTATAGAAGTATACAAGATGAAGTGACACAAGGAAGGAGCACCTAGCCTATAAATAGGCCAAAATCATGATCAGGTTAACCAACATCTAGGGGCCACAAATAAACAAGTAGGCCAGCCATACTTAAGGCCATATAAAAGGAATAACATAATCAAGCACCAATATAAACATGCCACGTCATGAAATGCCCAGCCCACCAGAACATGCAAAAACTCACACATGAACAAACTATATCCGCTAAGATCAGTAGCAGCAAAGAGTCAATCTACAACATGTGATAGCAACTAAGTGATTCGCAACAAGTGATAGCATCTAGAACTATCAAACCAGGTAGATATCATGCGTCCATGACAATTGGAATTCCAGTACTGAGTGGCTGATGTGCCCAAGATGCCAAGTGAGCAATACAGTATATATGATAGTCAAGAAAAATCCGCAATAGATGGTAGGTTGTTGAGCAACCAAAGTCATTAAGTGAATTGTATTACATTAATTCTTTTTCTTAATTTTGGTCTCCATACACAACCCCAACAAGGCTTTATTTGCATTATTTATTAATATCCGAGGCCATTCGAGACAACTTGGGAGCCACCATAGACACTTCAATGACTCAAGTGTCTATAATAGGGCATGAGCATTAATCCATCTACACTCACATCCATCATTCAATCTTCAGTTGGTCTCCCTCTTCACTGACTACTAATCACCTTGACCTATCCAACACTTGGTGGATGCTTCCCATGGGAGTGGCTTGTGTGCCGCCTTCTGGAGCTAATCTGCTCTACTGTCCCTCACAACGAGATCTGCCACCTTAACCAGTTGCCACCCAGCCTACTACCCTGTTTGAGGAGCTGCCCAACCTCCATTTTTGTGCCTACGCCCCTACAACCTAGAGCAACCTGATCCATACGTGGTGGCCTGCATCGTGTCCAGCCAACTGTCCCCCTACTCCCAATGTCATCACCATTGTCTTTGTCATCATGCGACCTGTTCTCATGCTAGATAGACTTGTGTTTTGCAATGCCAACAGCCACCCAACCTCCTATGTGTCTCCGTGATAGTCAACTATGCTAGATTATGGGTCTAGAGGATACTTTGGCTGTCACCGTGACTTAACTGACTTGCATGTGCATCGCACATGTGCACAACTTAATAATGACAAAGCTAACCATTAAAAATACACATCCCCATGACAGCATCACTAGGCTTTTACATACCCTGCTTCTTCATGCTTGTAATTGTATAACTTGCAATCCCAGACCTGTTATCTCAGACCAAGCACATGCCTTATACATGATAGATATCTCTATGCCTTAAAACATGTAGGTGTGTCCAAGCTGCAACATCTTGTAGATCTGCCCATGGCTTGTACGTTTTAAATCTCCCCATGCCCTGGACATGCGGTCATGCTAGGTAAAGTGTATACAATGTACTAATACAGATCATTGGATTCTCTTTCATTCTGTGAATTTGAATATTAAATTATTCCTGGTGTCAGGAAAAGAGAGTGAAAAGACAGAGAGAGTAGTAAACAGGCAGTTAATCTATTTCCCAAAGCACCAGCTAAATAGCCTGACCAAATGCCAAAACAGAACTAGACAGCCAAGAAAATTACCGGGATTCGACAAACGAGGTTCCAACAGCCATGATCTCCAGCTAACCTAAAAAATATGGTGACTGCATTAACAAGGATCAATTAATCTTAATGATCCTTGATTTTAGTCAGAGTCAGAATCCACTGCAAAGCAATTCCTCGGCCAATGAGCAGATCGGTGTACACCACTGCTTTTGGTTCTTTTTTTTGTATTGTCCTCTCCAGCAGCTGTAGCTCGTGTTCCATGATTACTTAAATCAAGAAGTACGGAAGCTGCCAAACAAATGTGTAGATATAAAATTACTTCAAGTTTTGATCCAGACAAGATAACTTTCAAAAGAAAAGTGGATATGGACCTGAATCTAGGATTGCATCAAATCGTGTCCCTGCTTGTGGTTGCAGTTCATTGTCATAAGCAGGGTGTGCAGTATCAGGAAGTGAACCGCTGCTACCCAAGCTGAGGAACCACCCAGGTTGCAGATCCTCACATGAAGCTGGAGCAGGATCTGGTAAAGCATGGCGAGCAGAGTTCTGTGAACAAAACTTAGCTGGTCGAGTTGGAAGAAAATTGTGCAAAGATGGATCTTCTGAGGTCAAGTTCTGACAGCTTTGACCCTGAGAATCTGGCAACACATAACCTTGAGATTGAGCATCAGAGTTCGGAAAAGATTGTTCTAGAAAGTTAGTTCCCCACAACTTATGGTTTGATAACTCATAATTTGTTTGAGGAACTGTTTGTGAAGCAGGACAACTTTGACTTGCTCTACCATTGCCGGGTATGGGGCCCAAGAACTCAAAAGGTGCACAATGTGACTCTGGTCCCCACAAACTGCTATCCTCTATGGTTTGACTCTTATCACCCCTACCAATGTCAAAAAGATTCAATGATGGAGAGCTTTGATTGTGAAAGGAGCCCACCTCATTGAGGGGAGCTACTGTTTCAAGTCCAACAGGCCCAAGTTCACTCTCTGAGGCCAGAGTAAAAGTTGTATGGTTGCCTTGGACCTCTGTAACAGGAACTGATGTTTGAAACAATGGTAAGCCACCAATATTTCCGACTTCCAAATTGTAATCATTCACATTCTCTTCCTCCGTATCACTTTCCACAATAATCACTGAGTTTTGTTCATGATGTGAATCCTTTTCTGGTAATCCATTGATCCAAGAGTTGCCTGCAGCTTCTATAGACAATGAATGGGCTTCAGCATCATCCCTTCTGGTATGTCTAATCAGCTCATTCACCTCCTGATTAACACTAGATTCTTCAACACTTGCAGTTGCACTGCTGCTTCCAGATAATGCCCGGTCATGCATCAATGGATTACGTGCACCAAAGCCATTCCTTTCAAAACCTGTGATACCTTTAGGCCCATTTACCTGCCATGTGCCATCTCGTGATCTTTTAAGCCCAATTTTAATAGGAATCTTTTCAACTGAGACAGCTTCCTCTACCTTGGGTGTATTCAAAAAGCCTTGATACACTGAAAGCTTCTTTTCACCATTCTGTAAGCTGATGGAACCATCTGGAGAGCGCCAAGGCTCCTTAGGCTTGGCGTCACCTTCTAATTTCGGGCGCCAACAACCATCAGGCTTCATTTCAACTTCCGTCACATCTTCCCCGTAGCCCTTAAGCTGCACATCACAGAGAGAACAACCACCACATAGGCATTCAAATGGAGTAACAAAATGACACAGCAAAAAGTGGAGTTAAGAATTGTATTACCATCTTTGTTATCCGAGAAAAAAACGGGTCAATGATAAGATTTTGTAATGAGTAATTCTTCAAGCATATCGGGCACTGCCACTGTAAACATTATGACAAGTCAGCAAGCTCCATTGCAAAAGAAAACATCATTAAGTCCACAAAATGAGCACCTGCCATTACACTTCTGAGGTAAATCTACTGCAAGCCAACACAGTCAGCGACTTGAATTGTGAAATGAAAGTCCTTTGAACTATAATTTATAGCCACAGCAGATGCATCATACACTTGATGCAAATCATTTCACATTTATGCTACAGCAGGAGAGTATTAAAACAGTAGTTTTAGACATGAGGTCTGTAGTGCAGAGCACCATTGTGACCATTCATGCTGGCATATACTAATAGCATTGCCACTAGCATGCATTGTAACACTCACACTGAGTAATAGGGGAGGAAAAAATATCATTTGCAAGCAATATGGAAGGCATCTTTGGTTGCAAAATTTACGTAAACAATCCGTTAGTCTTCTCCATAATAGGAAGAGAACTGCAATTTAAAAAACGAGGTAACCTTGAAGCTACAAGATCACAAGGCAATTAATAATAAAATTGGCAATTGCATGCTCTTTATTGAAGATACCTTCCGTGCTCTTTGATTCAGCTCAACAAATGTACGCAAGTCGAAGCAGCCCATATGGGTACAAGGCTTGAACCGTCCAGCTACTCTTATTCTAGATGCACTCATCTACTTGGTGATAATTAAAAAAAAGGAGAGCTCTCCATCAGTATCCTCGTATTTCTTTTAACTGTGGCTATTTTGTTGTCCTAAGTTGTTGAAAATACTCCAGAAGATGCAAGACTTACAGGACAACGGAGATTCACTGTGATTGATTCTGAAACAACTTCAAGGTCACTATCATTATCATCACCTAAATCCCCACCACCACCTATGCAACGACGGACGCGAGAGAGTGCTGTGTCAAAACTTTCACCCACTGTATCTTTTGGGATATCACCAAGGACCTGAAAATAAATCATACATTAACTTTGACAACTTTGACAAGAGGACCCCGTCCTAGAAAGACAAAACTTCCAGACTTCTCAAAACCTGATCTATGGTCCTGTGTTGAATTATTCGAACTCCAATACAAAAACTTCTTCCATCGCAGGCAGAAAATGACAAAGTGTTTTGTCCCTCATTATAATCAAAAATCTGCAATTTGTGCAGAACTACAATGTCAATTTCCACTCCTTGATATAGTGCAAACAATATCAGTCTACCAGGGGGAGATAAACTCACACAAGGTCCATCATCCCGACCATTTATCCCTAACAACTGCTGACCTGGCCTATTAGTTACCCGCACCGGTTTTCCTGTTAGAAAAAGAATAATAAACAACTATCCAGAACCAGAACAAAAAATGCATAACTTTAGTCTTTGTTATTTAGTGGGCAATAGGTTAGTAATGAATACCATTTACTATTAATTCAGACTTCTGAGGCCAATGCATTCTGAATGCAACCTTATCACTAAGAAGTACACACCAGACCTGTCAGCAAAAAAAAGGAGATGTTAATCCCTTTCAAATGTACAATAATGGAATAGTTTTCCAAGAATTAAAGCCCTGTCTATAAGATTTCTTAAGGTGAAAGCAACTAAACTCCTAAGTTGAATCAAATCCCTTGTAGCATAAGCAAAGGAAAAGGAAGAATTTAAACCATAGTGCATGGCCGAGAACCTGAAGGTCATAATTAGGCTTGTTCAGCAGCTCACAATCACTGTGACTCAGGAAGAATGGAGCTTCCAACTTGTGTACTGTGCTCGGTCTGCAAAAAGGGCAGATATTTGAAATAACAACTACATCATCTACGTATGTATTTAACAAAACCCAAGGCAAAGTGCATAGTTTCAAGCCATACACCCTGATAAAGTAAGAGGACCAGGCACACTAGGCAGAGTATAGTGTGTATCGCAAACAGACCCATAATTAATCACCATAAACAGCATGCACCACATCTCTCCCTCCCACACACACACACATAAAACACTCTTCCCAACACGGTGCATCACATCACTTACATGAAATCAGATAAAACTAGAGTTTCCATTAATTTGGATTTCTTGATGAATGGTTTCTTTCAAGGTACAAAAACTGATATTAGGGTCACAAGAGGCATTGATCAGGCATTGCACTTTAAGGGATATTGTGGTTTAAAGACTTACCTCTGCAGACAAGTGTGTTAATCCAGGAGATTCAGTCATCCTTCCCTAATTGCCATACCTATGTTGCTCTTTAGAGTGAAAATTAGTTGTACAAAACAAAAGAACTCTCCCATATCATTCCAATAAATGTGTAAATCCTTGGATACTTCATCACCTGGTCATCCTTCACTAACTACCACAGATATGTTACATTTTACTTGCTATAATTAGGACGTTTCTTTCAAGGTACAAAAACTGATATTAGGGTCACAAGAGGCATTGATCAGGCATTGCACTTTAAGGGATATTGTGGTTTAAAGACTTACCTCTGCAGACAAGTGTGTTAATCCAGGAGATTCAGTCATCCTTCCCTAATTGCCATACCTATGTTGCTCTTTAGAGTGAAAATTAGTTGTACATAACAAAAGAACTCTCCCATATCATTCCAATAAATGTGTAAATCCTTGGATACTTCATCACCTGGTCATCCTTCACTAACTACCACAGATATGTTACATTTTACTTGCTATAATTAGGACGTTTCTTTCAAGGTACAAAAACTGATATTAGGGTCACAAGAGGCATTGATCAGGCATTGCACTTTAAGGGATATTGTGGTTTAAAGACTTACCTCTGCAGACAAGTGTGTTAATCCAGGAGATTCAGTCATCCTTCCCTAATTGCCATACCTATGTTGCTCTTTAGAGTGAAAATTAGTTGTACATAACAAAAGAACTCTCCCATATCATTCCAATAAATGTGTAAATCCTTGGATACTTCATCACCTGGTCATCCTTCACTAACTACCACAGATATGTTACATTTTACTTGCTATAATTAGGACAGCTTGCTAATATAGTCGATGTCATGAGGACATGTATTTTTGAAACCTCACTTATCATGTGGATTAATTTTTAATCACATGGTTTAGTAAATGTTGCACATGTAAGGTGTAACTAGGGTTGGAGTAAATTTACGAGCCCAAGACCCGAGGAAATCACGGGATGTCAAAGGCAAAAGTTGCTATAAGTTATGCCGCACAGGTACTTGGTAGCATCTGGTGTCAATTGTTGGCCCAGGTCATTCATTTGGCCATAAGTGTCAACGGATGACACTAGAGAAGTAGCGTTTAATGGAACCTAACGCCAATCTAATGGTCAAAAATGGCACAGAGACACTCAGGAATGGAAGTTGCTCTATTCAATTAATTACTAGCCAATCAGATTATTTTTCTGGGCACTAAAATAATTATTAGATTAATTTTCATTACTCAAATACTGAAAAATAATTAATATTTAATTATGGAAATGCTCAAAAAACCATTTGGGAAGGCTGCCACTTGTCAAAAATGCCCATGCAAGACTGAAAAACGTCTTTAGAGCCTAGAGAGAGGCATTCTAGTGCATTCTGCCTGCAAGAGAGAGGGAAAAGATGCTGCCGATCTGATTTACAGCCATTGGAGGACCTTCTCAGGCAGCCAAGTGCAAGAGAAGACCAATCAACAATAAGTGACCGCATCTACAGGCTGTTGAGACAGAGCAGCAGCAATAAATGATTGATTTTCTTCAATTCTTCGCAAAGGAGGTTTAAATCTTCTCTCCTAGCCTTTTTGTTGTGACAAAGAGTGCGAGGATCGAGACACGCACTACATTCACACAACAGAGAGACAGAGAGAGAGAGAGAGAGAATGCAGAGTAGAGAGAGGAGTGACCACGACTTGTGGGTACAATGACAAGTGTACCTCACTCGTCACCTCTTTAGGTTTTTAGACAGATATATATATGAAAGTACAAATGTGCTAAGGGTGTATTCACACCGTGCACATATAAAAGGCACGATGGCCCTTTATTCCCAACAACCTCCCACCTAAAGGCAATGTGCCTTAAGTAGAGAAAAGAATCAACTAAGTCTAGGTATGTACAAAGCTGAAATACATATATCTATCCAACTCCCATCATCTGTCGGCAATGAGCAAACCTGTTTGCTTGAAGACCCTTCGTGAGAAGGTCTGTATGATTATCATTTGTATGCACTTTGACAAGCTCAATGCTCTTGCTGACAAGTACATCTCTAATGAAGTGGTACTTCACATATATATGCTTCATCTTTGCATGAAAGACGGAATTCTGTGCTAGCATGATAGCACTCTGACTATCACAATGGAGAGCAGGTAACTCTGTAACCAAGCTCTCCGACTAGACGTGAAAGTCATAAAGCCTCCTTGCATGCCTCAGTCGCAGCTACATACTCTGTCTTTGTAGTAGACAATGCAACACACTTTTGTAGCCTGGAGATCCAAGAGACTGCTCCTCCTGTGAAGGTAAACACATACCCAGAAGTGGACTTTCTGCAATCCGCATGACCAGCATAGTCTGCATCCGTAAAGCCAACGACAGATGCCTTCTGCTTTCCAAAGCAGATGCACAACTCCTTTGTGCCTTTAAGGTATCTGATAAAACCTTTCACTGCTTCCCAATGCTTTTTACCAAGGTTTGTCATGTGTCTGCTAACCACTCCCACTCCAAAGGAAATGTCAGGACGTGTAGCAACCATAGCATACATCAAACCGCCAACAATTGAAGCATATGGTATCTTGGCCATTTTAGCCCTCTCATCATCAGACAAAGAGGCAAACCTTGCAAATATGGAACAGGAAGATTGGAATGAGTTAAATGAGCCTGTACGCTCAACCATCAAGCAATCGATTTCTGATGCCTTGCTGTTTAACATTGAAGGTTTGGATTCTATATATGCTATTTGGACTTGACTAGAAAAACTGTATGCACAGAAGAGTGCCGCAACCCAGGTATATTGGCTGAAAAAGCTTATGGATTTGCGTATGAAAGAGGGTACAACAATGTCTAGTCACTTGAGTGAGTTTAACTCCATTTTCATTTAGCCGGTTGCCTTGAAGTTCTTAATTAATGAAGAATTTAAGGTAGATTCCTACTTTGCACTCTTCCAGAGAGTTGGGATACATTCAAGACTGCTATAAGCAATTCTCATGCGATTCTTTTGTATACTGATGAAGAGAGTGCTCTACTCACGAAAGAAATGAATCGGCAAAACAACGCATCTAGTAAGTCTTCCAATGCTTTGCATACTAGAGGCAAATCACAGCAGAAAAGCAAATCTGATAGCAAGGGACTGAATAAATCACGTGGCAAAGATGTTGAATGCCATCATTGTGGCAAGAAGAGTCACTTTAAATGTGACTGCTACAAATGGAACAAAGAGAAAAAAAGGGCAAGAAGACAGATGATAGCAAGGAAGAGAAGACAGACACTCAACCTAAGAATAGCAATGTGAAAATTGAAAAGGTAAATGTAGTCACTTATAACAATGACAGTGGGAGTGATGTACTCTTGGTCTCTTCACACTTTGGTACACATGCTTTACTTGCAAGTACAGATGATGACATGCATACTTGGATTCCCAATTCACGTGTTTCCTTTCATGTCACCCCTCATCGTGAGTGGTTCTCTACCTATACAAGGGGTCGACATAATGTTGTCCATCTTGGGGACAACTATGCATGTGACATTGCAAGTATTGGCAATGTGCAATTGCAGTTTCAGTATGGTCCTGTCTTCACACTTCAACATGTACGGCATGTACCTCAACTCCAAGAAGAGCTTGATTAGCGCAAGACAACTAGATGACGATGGATTTCATACCACCTTTGGTGATGGGAAATGGAAGATCTGTAAGGGATCTAGAGTGATTACCAGAGATTGTAAAAGTGATACCTTGTATCCTCTCCATGTATCTAGTGTAAGTGATCATGTTGTTATCGTGACCGAGCAGCCAAGCGTTTCTTTGTGGCATGGCCAGTTGGAACACATGAATCAAACTAGAATGAAAGTACTTTCTCGTTTGGGTTACTTGCCTTGTCTTCGTTATGCTAATTTTGAGCATTGCGATCATTGTGTTTATGGTAAACAAGCACAGACATCTCATAATAAGCATCTTTCGCTGAAATCTTCTCCTCTAGAGTTAGTACATTCCGATATATGTCAGATGCCAGGGTTATCTTTAGGGGAAAAGAAATATTTTGTCACCTTTATCGATGATGTTACAGAGAAGGTATGGGTTTACCCTATTCGTAGCAAGGATAAAGTGTTTGACAAGTTTAAAAAATTCTTGGCATTGGCTGAAAATCAAACTAATGAGACACTTAAGTATCTTTGCTCTGACAATGGTGGGGAATATGTGTCCAAGGCCTTTCAGGCATTTTGTGACAGCAAAGGGATCAAGAGGGAGCTCACTTCCCCTCATAATCCACCCCAAAATGGAGTTGCAGAGTGTGTGAATCAAACCATACAGCATAAGGTCTATACAATGCTGTCTCATTGTCTCATGCTGCATTACCCCATGGTTTTTTGACAAAGGCTGTTATGACAGCCGTACGCTTGATTAATTGGTCACCAAACAAGTCTTTGGGTGGGTGTGGGTGTTGTTGGGGGGGGGGGGGGGGGGGGGGGGAGGAGGGGGTGTGACTTCCCCAAGAAGTGTGGTCGGGCAAGCCATCTTTGTATGCACACTTGAAAGTGTTTGGCTATAAAGCATTTGTGCACATTTGTAAAGAAAAACGCAGCAAACTTGAGCCAAAGTCTTCCAAATGCATTTTCGTAGGATATGGTGACAAGGGTGAAATGGGGTATAGATTATGGGATTCCGAGAAAAGGAAAGTAGCATGCAGCAATGATGTTATCTTCCTGGAAGATCGCATGCATAAACAGCTCGAAAAGACTGAGGAGGTCCGTAGGGTTGTATTCTAGAAAGAAACACCTTTTGGACAACAAAATGTGCCCGTTGTACAGCAGCAAATACCTCCTGTAAATGAACCTGCAAATGCACAAAATAATGTTGAAAATGATCAACCAGCTATTCCCCATGATAATGAGCCACTACATGTGCAGGAACAGTGAGGACAGCAAGCTGTTAATGCTGATTTGCAAGCTCAAATGCCAAGACGGCATGCTGAAAATGGAAACTTGCAGAAACAATCAGCAAACAATGATCATTGGGTTAGGAGATCGTATAGGGCTACTAGACAACTTGATAGATTTGTTTCTGGTGCGAACAATGTGGCTGATTATGTCATGTTGACAAACTATGGTGAACCGACTTGCTTCAAGGAAGCAATGGACAGACAAGACAGCAAGAAATGGTGTAAAGCCATATTGTCAGAGATGGAATCTCTTGAGAAAAATGGCACTTGGGACTTAGTGCAGTTGCCTAAAGGGCAGAAAACACTTCCATGCAAATGGGTTTACAAGATGAAGCTCACTTCTAGTTCCTCACCAAAGTAGAAGCAAATTGGTTGCAAAGGTGTACAAGCAAGAACATGGAATTGACTTTGATGAGATCTTCTCTCCTGTAGTCAAGATAATTACCTTTGAGAACCATTTTAGGCTTGGTTGCAGTTGAACATATGGAGCTCATACAGATGGATGTAAAGACTGCATTTTTACATGGTGATCTCCATGAAGACATGTATATGCAGCAGCCTGAAGGGTTTGTGGCAAAAGGGAAAGAGAAGATCGTATGTAAACTCAAAAGGAGTTTTTATGGGCTGAAACAAGCACCAAGAGAATGATATCATAAGTTTGATGCATTTATGCAGTCTCAAGGTTTTCATATAAGTCAAGTGGATCACTGCTTGTACACCAAGAAGGCAGCAGATGGCAGCCTAATTATCTTGGTTCTGTATATTGATGACATGCTGATTGCTACTATGACTCACTGAAGCAAAGTCTTCATGGCAGCTTTGACATGAAGGATCTTGGTGATAGAAATCACATTCTTGGCATGCGAATACTCAGAGCTAGGTCGAAAGGATTACTCTATCTATCTCAACAAGAGTATATCTCCAACGTTTTGCAGCGTTTCAATATGGAGGGGGAGAAAACAATTGGGGTTCCATTGCCTTCATATGCTTCAGTTGTTGGCAGTTTGATGTACGCTATGGTTGCTACATGTCCTGGCATTGCCTTTGCAGTGGGAGTGGTTAGCAGATACATGGAAAACCCTGGTCAAAAGTATTGGGAAGAAATGAAAGGTATTATGAGATACCTCAAAGGCACAAAGGATTTGTGCATCTACTTTGAAAAGCATAAGGCATCTGTCGTTGGCTTTACGGATGCAAACTATGCTGGTCATGCAAATTGCAGAAAGTCTACTTTTGGGTATGTGTTTACATTCACAAGAGGAGCAGTCTCTTGGATCTCCAAGATACAAAAGTGTGTTGTATCGTCTACTACAAAGGCAGAGTATGTGGCTGCCATTGAGGCATACAAGGAGGCTTTATGACTTTCACGTCTAGTCGGAGAGCTTGGTTACAGAGTTACCTACTCTCCATTGTGATAGTCAAAGTGCTATCATGCTAGCACAGAATTCCGTCTTTCATGCAAAGATGAAGCATATATATGTGAAGTACCACTTTATTAGAGATGTACTTGTCAGCAAGAGCATTGAGCTTGTCAAAGTGCATACCAATGATAATCATGTAGACCTTCTCATGAAGGGTCTTCAAGCAGAGCGGTTTGCTCATTACCAACAGATGATGGGAGTTGGATAGATATATGTATTTCAGCTTTGTACATACCTAGACTTAGCTGATTCTTTTCTCTGCTTAAGGCACATTGCCTTTAGGTGGGAGGTTGTTGGGAATAAAAGGCCCTCGTGCCTTTTAAATGCGCTCAAGTGTGAACACACCCTTAGCACACTTGTAATTTCATATATATATATATATACGTACATATATATACATACATATATACACACACACACACACACACACACACACACACACACACACACACACACACACACACACACACACACACACACATACATACATATATATATATATATATATATATATATATATATCTCTCTAAAGACTGAAAGAGGTACACTTGTCATGGTATCCACAAGTCGTTCTCACTCTACTCTCTACTCTTTACTCTCTCTCTTTGTCTCTCTGCTGCTAGCAAGTATTGTTTGTCTCGACCCTCGCGACTCGGAACTCAACAATATGCAAAGCACTAGAAGACTTACTGGATGCATTGTTCTGCCGATTCATTTCTTCCATGAGTAGAGCACTCTCTACATCAACATACAAAAGAATCACATTAGAATTGCTCATAGCAATCCTGAATGTATCCCAACTCTCTAGCAGAGTGCAAAGTAAGAACATAG
>NC_141139.1:46490232-46522732 GCF_053477565.2 Lygodium microphyllum
GCTATAGTGATTCCATATGCCCAAAGAAGCACTCAAGATACTGCTCTAGTCAACACAAACCTAAGAAGGCAACAAAAATGGATGCTTCAATTTTCATCATTCTTGCCGCTGAAGTCGCTTCATAATGTATGTAGCCCTCTTCACTTCCTCATCTTCTACTTCACAGCATAAAAGTATTGGACAGAACCCTGTCCTAAATTCATCGAAGGCATCTCAATCTTTGAAACTCTATTTACATGGCGTGTTTTCTTGGAGCTTTAGTTGTAAGAATGGACCAAGAATGATGATAATGAGATTTCTTCACCTACAATCAATGACCCTTACTTCCTCCATTTTATTAACCATAAATATAAGTTAGTTTTGTGTGATTGGGATGTACAACTGTTCGTGACAAATATTGGTTGAATCTTTCTACTCTACTTCATCTATCAACCCAATATGTTTTTCCCCAACCCATGCTACAAATGCAAGAAAATTGGACAATTTGTCATATTCTATCCGAAGGAAGCTTAAAACATTCAAAAAGACATACATGTGGTAGGAGGAACAACCACCCCTTCTCCAATGTTAACCTTAGTCCCCATACCCAATGAGCGCCAACCAAAATAAATGAAGTAAGGTTGATAGAAAAAGTAAAACAAAGTAAATGATCCTAAGGTGACACTTGTTTCTTACCCCCTCTATTAGCAGGTTTGTTAGCTCATGTGTGAGTCTATGCATGCCTACCAAGGCTGGGCACATTGCCTTTTATTTAGGCATTATTTTAGTAATTTTTGTGTGGCATTTGTGGCACTTTATGCCAGTCATCCAGCATCAAATGCTAGCTGACCAGCTACCATTTTAGGCCTATTTATTATGTGGCTCCTCCTCCTTCCATTTAATCATCATTATTCTTCAGATGGACTTTCTGTTAGAGAGAGGAGCCAATGCCACTGCCCACGTAGCCAATGACTCATTGTTGCACACGATTGTCTTGTGTTTGGTATCTGGATTACATTTCCCAAGCACATCTCTGATTTGTCTTCTTTGCAATGTTGTTCTCTTTTTCTTTCTCTTCTATCTTGTGTTCAGTAGTTTATTTCAACACTTGAATATGCTTCCATTCTGCACCACTTCTGACAAGGTATCAAATTGCAAGATCTAGGCTCCTGCTGCGATTTTTCTACTAATTATAGGTCTTTCTTCCCTTTGCTAATCAGGTGACCTGTTGCTAGTGGTTTTCGGCCTGTGTACTCAACTGTTGCCTGCGTTTTCAAACCAACAACCTACATTTTCAGCTTGCATATGGATTCCAGCCTGCAATCCTCAATTTGCTGCATTAAATGCTCAACCAGCCTGCATTTTTGGTTTTTCGCCTCTAACTATAGCTGGGCAACTATTTGTAGAGGCCATTTTTGTTGTTTTTGGTAGCATTTTAGTTTTTTTCTTTCATTTTACAGCAATCGCCCTTCATTTCTAATCAAATTTTTTGTTACACTACATATGAGCTCTCATTTTGTGAAGTCTTTGCTGTTGGTTTGGCTGTATTCCCTCTATTCTCTATCTTCTCTTCTCCTCTCCCAATGGCTCCTCTGTGCACTTCTACAAATGATAAGTTACATGGACCAGACTATCTTATCTAGTGTGCTGTCATGAAAGTCTGATTTGTGCAAAAGCAGATTTGGTACATTGTATTTGGAGCTATTTCTCAACCTCAGCATCCTCTCCTATTTCTAAAGATTTTGATGAGGACAACCATGCAAAAGAAATGCTTACATGGGATTTTGATGAGGACAACCATGCAGAAGAAGTGCTTACACTCTCTCTCTAGCATTGGAGAGTCGTGAGGGATAACATCACTTGGACTAGAAATTTAATGGGATCATTGAACCTCATCTATACACGTGCTCAGGTTCCAAAGAGGGGCATAGCTAGCACATCAATCAAAGTCTGGTAGGCTCAAATCCTAGAGTTGGGATTGACATCCATGTTCATGATGGGTTGTTCTTTGACAGAGAGCAAGATTGGCTCCTAGTCCAAGCTCACATGAGAGGATACTTTGGCGATCTAGCCAAAGGTAGAGAATCCATAGTCACATATGTTCAGAGGCATTTTTAACAGGATAGTCTTATATGCTACTACGAGACATAGAGACATGCTATGGTTCTTCTCTTTTTCAAAACCTGGTACAATTGACATCGACATCAGGCTCTCTCCAAGGTAGCTTCATGATAGCTTGATCACCCCCCACTGCTTGGATGTCCATGGTTCTACTCTGATGATTCTTTGTTGTATGGATTATGATTAGCCTTTATCATTGTATCAAATCCCCCATGATTTGAGAGAGGGTGTTAATAGGTTTATCAGCTCATGTGTGAGTTTATGCATGCCTATTAAGGCTGGCCACATTGCCTTTTATTTAGGCATTATTTTAGTGATTTTTGTGTGACATTTTATGCCATTCGAACAGTATTTAATGCTGGCCAACAAGCTGCCATTTTATGCCTATTTATTATGTGGCTCCTCCTCCCATTCAGTCATCATCATTCTTCAAGTAGACTTCCCATTGGAGGGAGGAGCCGTTGCCAATGCCCACGCAGCCAATGACTCATTGTTGTATGCAACTATCTCATGTTTGGCATATGAATTCCATTTCCTAAGCACATCTCTGATTTGTCTTATTTGCAGTGTTCTCTTTTTCTCTCTCGTCTTTTACTCAACAGTTTATTTCAGTACTTGTCTATGCTTCCATTGCTGCACCACTTCTGACACCCTCGAGGTCTTGATTATCCTTAGAGGATCGTGTTAAGGAACAAAAAGGGAGAGAACAACAAAGCACACATATCCATCCAGCTCAATTGGTTTCCCAAATCATTCTGTCAGCAATGGAGTTTAATTCAAAAATAGTTGCAGTTTCACTCACGAACAGAGGAATATGTAATGGCTGTTTCTTTTGCATTGGCAAGAGACTTCCTAAAAAAGCCTCTCCAGTTCAGCAGTTAGCAGACACAGTGATTTAGGGAAAGGGAGCCATTTTTGTAGCATTTACCCAGCCCAAACCTCTCAATGGTTGGATTTTTTGGCCTGTGTGATGATCTTACATACCACTGCAAGCATCACTGTGCCATGACCTCTTTGAAGAAATGTCACTAGGTCTGATATCTCTGGTGCTCCTTCAAGCATGCAAAACAAGGCCAATTTTTGTGTGGAGAAAATAGGCCACAGTGCTACAGTTGAAAGGGGATTTGTGGGGAAAAAACGTCATGCTAAAACAAACGGTTTCCACCAATAGGGGAAAGCCATAGCTGGAAGGATTTGTCACAATCGTCTGCTTTCTAGAACAAAAGGGTTTCATGACTCTTTCTCATGTGTTGCGCTGGTTGCAGAGTCTATCGTACACCAGGACTTTTGTGATGATGAGTACAATTGACATTACAATGGAATAGGGTGAGGTGCTAACTCATGCTTTATTTAATCATCCTCCACAATTTAGGGACTGAGGGCTTTTATACAACTGTGCTGAAGTGCACTATTAGTGCTTACTGCCAATCACTTCTATTCCTTGTAAAAATCCCCTACAAGAAAACTTTTGCATATCTATTCTCTTGAATAAAGCAAGTTTTCAAATTCCTTTTCTTAACCCTTGGCCTCTGGGTGAATCGGGTTCAGTACTCTCTGAATTTTGTACTTATTGGTGAGCTTTCACCCTTATGGGGTATTCCATACAAAAAGGAACACACAAATTTGCATGTTATAAAAACTTGAGAGAGAGAAAAGGGAAGGGGGGGTTAGGGAGGGAGAGACAGACAGACAGACAGACAGAGAACATTACACTTATTCACCAAAAAAAAAAAAAAAAAAAAAACATTACACGTTTCAGATAAAATAATAGAGTGGTAATTAATCCTTAAACATTCAAACAGAATAGACTAAATCAGGTCAAAAAGATGAATGATTGCATCCAACTCAACTGGACATGAAAAATATCTGGCAATAGGAATGATATCTTTTCCTCAAGAAACCAAGTGTTCCTTTTAATTCACAAGACTCACCCTTCAGGTGTAAACAAAAGATTGGTCTTTGTTTTCATTGGCAGCAAAGGATGATCAATCGATATACAAAACCTGTACAATCATCAAAAAGCAAAGAGTTATAACTGTGTGACAAAGCTGGAATTAGTCATGCTTAGAGTGTCAATGATACTCATCAAACAGCTCACCAAAATGGCATTGCAAAACACCAGACTCAAAACATGCAAACCCATAAATCAGAATTTTGTGAAATGCATGGGTGTTCGGTTCCAAAACAGACAAGTCCAAAGAAGGAATTTCCCAGCAAACATAAAAACTAAGTTTGTGATTATCATGAACAAAAAAAGCGCTTCTGGCCATGCAAACGCCCCATCAACCTTCTGTGTAGTTGACTCTCCAATATGACCAGCTCATAATTCTCAAGCCCAAATTCAACTGGCATACACTCAAGCTCAATTGCAAATATCAAGCACTCTATGTAACATCCAAATGTCAAGTAGCAGCTCCCATTGCAACAAAAGTTGAATGCCAAACAAGCACAAGAAGCTCAACACATCATGTATGTGACATCTAGACATCTAATATCCATATGGCAGACATCCAAAAGCATGGGATCCAAGTAGCTTGCAAAGCTCTTATTGTGGCATCCAAGTAGCATCCATAATAGTGAATGATAGCTAATGGTAATAAAACCAAGCTCTAATCTCAGCTCAATAGCATGGTAGAAGCAAAACCAAGCAAGTAAGATCAATGGTATATCTTAGTGTAGCATCCAAAGTGCTTTGGAAGCATCCAATGCAAATAGGCATATACTTTTTTCAAATAAATGACATTTAGCCCTATTATTACAATAATGAAATTTATGAGAAATTTGAGCCAAATGTGTGCTCAAATTAGTTCAGTAGCATCTCACATCAACGCCATATTATCCCCCAAGTATCCAACATCAATACATGTGCATACAGGCCTCCTGAGAAGCATGTACGATCTCTAAACAATGAAATAAAGCCTTCACAGCCTTGTAAAGCAATAGGTCTACTGATGTATACAGTAGTGAACTGAAGTGTATGAGCTCAAATCTCATGTCCAATTCTCAAAGCCAATGCCAAGGGTGCTACAGATGATTACCCAAATGCCAAAGGTCACATGGGAGGTGGGAGAGGTGTCAAATCAAACATGGGAAAGAGTTGCCTAAATAGGCATAAACACATGAGCTATTGATGAACGGGCTCCTTCAAATGTTGGCCTTATAACAATGCTCAATGGCCTCTAACAATGCCCTAGATTAAGCCTCAAAAGGTCATGAGGAATGTTGAAGAGTAATTGAAGACCAATACGAACCTCAAGAGGTAAAGCTATGGCTGCCAATAGGAAAATCCTACTATAGGGCAAGCTACTTGACAATTAGCCTAAAGGTTATCACATATTATTGGCTAAATTCTTTCAGCTCTTGTACAGCCCCAAAACTTTTTCTAAATTAAATACGAAGCTCGAGTTCTCAATAGGACAAATGGCTCAAAAAGTTCTATAAAAGGGCACCAATGTGTGACCACTCCATTTTGAACCAATCCCTAATTGTACCCTGCTACCATCAGCCTTTGCCAAGTACCTCCCACCTACATGCACATGAATCTTACTCAAACAGCACCCACTCCTCGATTGCTCAAACACAGAGATCTTCCTCCCTTGCTGATGTTTTGCCTACCTCTACAAAGGGAACAAGAGTGGTAGGCAGACCAAAAATAAATATGCCCAGCATTGCGTGCCTAAAAAGAACAAATTTAGCGCTTAACGCCAGAAATCCAAGCAGTTTGATGGCAATCGTTGTTCAAAGATCAAGAGAACTACCCAAATCCAAAGATTTGATTTATTTTGACTCCCAATCCAATCTCAGCCCCATTACTAGTAGTGCTGATCCATGGAGGCTAAGAGGGGGAACTCCCCAAGGAGGTATTGCAATTGCTTCACCCCCAAATGCCCAATACTATTAGTGGCTTGCCACATGCTATTGATCACAAACCACCCACCTCCATCAGTGCCTTACGGCTTGTCGAATTGGCTCCAGCCACCCCTATCACAAGGACGTGAAATCTTGAGATGCTTTAATCTTGCCGATAACATTTGATTAAGTTATTAATCAAATGACCAAGGTTTTTAGCACATGGCAGTTATTTCATGGTAGCAAGCTAAGGACCTTGAGGATGCAATGGGTGCCAAAGGCAAAAGTTGTAATAAGCTATGCTTGATAGATACGGGTGGTACTCGGTGTCAGATTTTAAGTAATTAATGCTAGTCTAAGGGTCAATAATTGCTCAAGGATACTTGAAAGACAAATTGGCCTAGTCAATTTAATTATTGACTGGTGAAATTAATTTTCTGAGCACTAAAATAATCATTAAATTAATATTCTGAAAATTAATTTAATAAGCTGGATAATGCTAGAAAATGGGATTGGAAGGTTGCCACTTGAAAAACTTGCCCATGCAAGTGGAAAAAACGTGTTTAGAGGCTGGCGGAATCTATTTCAGCTATTTAGAGAGAGAGAGAGAGAGAGGAGGCTTTTACAAAGCAAGGAGAGGCTATTGATGATTTCAACTACCAAGGATCAATCCTACGGCATGTGACAGCAATTTGGAGCCCTCTAGGAGTACGTGACAGCAGCCCAAGGTCCTTTTGGTGCAGGTGACAACAAACAGGAGGGGGAGCAATCTTTCTCGTGGTCCTAAGCTGTAGGTGACAGCTTCCATGGCTATCTGAGCAACGCAACAGCAGTTTTTCAGCGTACATTTCACTTTTATATAGTAAAGTGTACATTTCAACGTCCAAGATTGTATAGTAAAGTGTACATTTCACTTTTGTATAGCAAACCAACCGGCAAGTTGGTTTGAAGATTGTATAGTAAAGTGTACATTTCACTTTTGTGAATTTGTTAATTGCTGTAATTAGTGCTTAATCAGGTTATTTACCACCCTATCCAAGGAGGAAGGTTGGTTTCATACCCTCCCCCTCCTTTTTCCTTCCATTTAATTAGATTTTTTAGGATCTCTAGGCTAGTTACTTGGGATTCTTATGCTAGTCAGGTTTAGGTCTTTTAGGCTAAGGTAGCCTAATCCTTCTCTAGTCTAGCTAGATATTTAGGCTAATTATCAAGTCAAACTCATATGCTCAATGCCCTTAGGCTTAGTGCCTCTTTAGGATTCTTTCTTTTTCTTCTATTACACAGTCATCTAGGTTTATTATACACCTCTTCCTCTGCACTAAAAGCATCTCAAAATAAAGCACAAGTATGCAAATTTTCAAGATTCTCCTATGGTACTTAGATGTTGGGCTTGTCTTTCAATTCTTAGCAAACATTCCAAGAATCTATTGGTCATTCCAAGAATCTACTAGTTCTCATTGGGTTGAAGATATGGATTTCAGCTATGGCTTGGTGATTGAACCTCATTTTCTTCACCAACATGGAGATGGCAGTGGTGCTTCCTCTCCCATGACCGGGTTTCAAGCATCCTCACTTTCTTAACCAACATGGTAATGGAGATGGTGTTTCCTTGTCCAAGGTCAAGTTTAAAGCTCCTTTTCATGCTACGCAAAAACAACCAACCCATTTCAGCAAGTCCAAAACGTTGTTTCTGGAAACTATGGTTCAAAAAATCAATCTTCTCGTTCCATGCACGAGGAGTATGTTTAAAGCCATAGAGAGCCTTATTTAACCTGTATACCTTTCCATCTGAGGATGAGAGCCCAAGACGTTGCTCAACATAGATTTCCTCTTTCAAATCACCATTCAAGAAGGCTAACTTGATATCCAGTTGATACACCGGCCATATCCTATGGCTAGCCTAGGCAAAAACTATCACGATAGTGGCCATGCGTACCATAGGGGCAAAAGGTGCCATTAGACTCCACATCAAACTACTATGCAAATCCTTTGGCAACCAATCTTGCCTTGTGTTTATCCAATGTGTCATTGATGAGATTCGTGAATTGAAGACCCATTTAACTCCAATCACTGTCCAATGAACGGGTCACAGCACAAGCAGCCAAGTGTCATTCCACTCAATAGCTTAACTCCCACTCCATGGCCTTCCACCAATAGTGAAACTATAATGCTTCTCCAATTGATGTTGATTCCCAATCATGTATAGCATGGATCATCAACACATAATTGGTACATCCAAGCGCTCCTAGATGTGCCTAGGTCCATTGAGATTGTTGCAAGCCATCCTTCGATTGCCACTCTTGAAAAGGCCATCAATATGTGTATAATGGAATATATCACATGCCCAGCAAGGAGGAGACAAATACTCCCCCACTACTCTACCTCTGCTACAATCTCTAAACATCCATGGGCAAGGAATCCAACGGTGAAGCAATCTCCTCGGTAATAAGAGCCTCAGAAGCAACAAGCTCCACAAGCACTAACTCAAGTACCCAACTATCACCAATATCACCAAGAACACGGTGCTCCTTACTTCCCTCTGCAACTGGAAACTCAATGAACAGAACATCATACTCGTGTAGACATCCCTAGAGACTGGATCATAGATTCAGTAGGCTTGTGACCAAGAACTATAGCCAATGAACACGTGCTTCTTGGACTTTGGCTCAAACTTGTCATGTTCCTTTCTTGAAATGTGAACATAGACACCACATCTGAAAACCTTGAAATAAGATACATCAAGCTTTAATCCAAAATAAGCCTCAAATGCAGTCGTACTCGAAATGATTGAGGTGGGTGATCGATTAAGGACATGAACAACAATGGTCATTGCTTCAGCCCATTGACACTCTAGTATTTGCCAATGCTCCAAGTGTGGGTGTGCACAGAATGGCTCCTAAAGAAGAATCCTTAATAAAGACGATGTGCTCAATGAAGACAACCTAGATACCACTGTAGTAAGGCCATGAACTAAGAGGAGTGCAAAGCCCAAATTTAAAACATATAGGGTTTCCAAAATGAAGCTCGATAGATAGTCAAGCAATAGTAGCAAAGTGCCAGCAGCACTAATTGGCACTTAAAAATACCACCAACAATGACTATACCCTCTGCAATTTGATGAACCATATACGTATAGCAAATCTACTCAAGGAGTCATATGATTTTAAGCATCATTGCCAATGAGCGGAGGCTGCTCTAAAGACAAGACAACCAAAGAAGAAGGCTCCTCCATCTCATGAATGTAAATAAGCATCGACTCATAAGCAACAAGCGGAGCAAAGCTAGAGGAAGGCCAAGATGATTTAGCTCTTTTCTTTGCCCCCACACCAAGGAGAGGATATTTCTTCCAACACTTCTCCTCCAGATGGGTACCCTTCCCATAGTGTGGGTATTTACTTCCCCTCTGAAAATGCATCAAAGCCCAAAGAAGTCTCTAAGTGCTGAACTTGCTTCTTCTTGGTCTAGGCGAAACCAATCTTCCTTCTCAACTCACCTTGGTGAAAGCTAGGATATCCTAGCCAAACTAGACAACAATGGAACCATGAAACCAGCCTTACTTCTCGGATAGGGTGCTAAATAACCTGATTTAACACTAATTACAGCAAGCAAAAAATTCACATAAACTGAAAATGCAAATATTACCACTTTAATCTTGGATATTGTATACCTTTTTGGCCCCAAAATTTACACCCCTTGCAATATTTATTTATCTTTTATTTCAAATGGATAGAGTACAACTGAGATCCTCTAATCTCCTCTACTAATCCAAGTGTCTCTTGCTGCCAAAACTGACCAGCAAGCCTCCAAACCAATTTGGCCCTTGGTTTGCTTGGGGATTGGCCTTCACCCTACTCATTGAAAGAAAAATTCAGCCCCAAATCTAATATTGGCTCGTTGGCATCTCTCTGCCATTGCCATTGCTGAATATCGAACATTCACTATGCATCAGCTACCACAAACTAGTATTGGAGCTGAAGGCTGCTCGCCTCTCGAGTTCCATGCAGGCAGGCGACAGACAGACAAGCCACCCAAGCTATAGGCCACATAGGTGCAAGCACAGGTGCAAATCTGATATTGACTGGCTAGCATCTCTTTTCCATTGCCATTGCTGAATATCGAACATTCACTACACGTCGACTACCACAAACTAGTATTAGACCTGAAGGTTGCTCGCCTCTCGAGTTCCATGTAGGCAGGCAACAGATAGACAGGCCACACAGGTGCAAGCATAGGTGGCAGGTCAAAGACGAATGGATCACACTCGTCTTCACTCCGGATTTTAGTCGGCGACAGGCAGGCCACGTCAATGCAAGGGACACGCGACACACGCAGTTCGACAGACAAGCAGGTGGTGACTAAAAGACCATGTTAGCAAGAAGCGACAAACACGAGGTGCCAATCAAGCCATGTTACAAGCAGTTCGGCGGCAACTCCCAAGCGCAAGTCACATGCTGCCTGACCTGCCAACAGGTCTTTTTTTTTTAGAATTTGTTTTTTTCTTTGGTGCTCTACGAGTTGTCACATGTGCATAAGCACAACTCGACAAACCTCAAAGATTTGGCACGCATTTACTGCAAGAATTTTGGGATTTTGGAGTATGCATGAAAACTTTACTTGCCTGTGTAAAATTTGTGGAATTTTGCACACTCTTGGGTCTCAGAAATTGGGGCTTTTCACATACGTACAGAAATTGCAATAGAGCAAGTACAATTCTTGAAATTTTGACACATTGAGCCTCATACAATTTGGGGCTTTTGCAAAATTTGCAAAAAATGGGTCAAATTTGGTCTTGGTATATACTTGCAATGCAATTTCTATGCAAATTGAGCACATTGGACCCCAAACAAATTTGGGGCTTTTTGCAAAATTTGTGAAATTTGGGCAAAATTCGCTTATGCAATCCATTCAGAAGTTATGTCTGATGTAATTTGAGCTGTTTGAGCACATAAATTTTGGGGCTTTTGACTGTGGAAGTCAAATTCATGCCCGTGGATATATTTGGAGCAGAAATTGCAGCAAAAATTTGGGGCTTTTTCATGAAATTGATATATTAGCCCGTGACACGGCTGCAATTGCTTGTGGTGGGCTGTAGCACACATTTCATACCTCTGAAAATTGATTTGCAGATCTGAAATTTCTGCAATTACTTGAATTTACATTGCTGGTTGATACTTGCTTCGTAGCTTGGGCATTTGTATGACACTTGGGCTCACATTTGTTGACTTTAAGTCACTTTTGAGCTGTAAATCATGGCTGGAAGAAGTGATAACAGCAATCTTTTGCACATCAAGAAGCTTGAGGGTGCACACAACTTTGCTATATGGTAGAAGCAATGCTATAACGTCTTGGTGCAGAAGAAATAGGTGAAGCTTGTAAAAACAAAAGGGGTAAAACCAGCAACCATGGATCCAAATGAGTGGGATGAATTAGATGAGCTTGCACGCTCTACCATGTATCAACGACTTGAGGAGTTATATGCTCAAAAAAGTGCAACCAGCAAGGTCTATTGGTTGAAAATTTTTATAGACCTTCGTATAAAGGAAAGTACAGCCATCTTTGTACATTTGAATGATTTTAACTCTATTTTCAACCAACTGATTGCTTTGGAGTTTCACATTGATGAGGAGTTCAAGGCAACATTCTTGCTATGCACTTTGCCTGAAAGTTGGGATACCTTTAGGACAGGAATGAGTAATTCTAAGGTTATCCTATTATATTCAGATGTGGAGAGCTCCTTACTCATGGATGAAGCTCAATAGGCAAAATATTCAGCAAACAAGTCTTCCAATGCAGTGCATACTAGAGGCAAATCCTAGCAAAAAGGTAACTCTGACAACAAAGCACACAACAAGTCTCATGGAAAAAATGTAGAGTGTCATCATTGTGGCAAGAAAGGGCAATTCAAACGGGATTGTTTTAAGTGGAGGAAAGAGAAGGACAAGAACAAAAGCACTAATGATAATAAAGATGAGAAAAAGGACAACCAATATGCAAAGAAGAGCAATGTGAAGATGGAGGAAGTCAATGTAGTCAGTCACGAGAGTAACAATGGCAGTGATGTACTCTTTGCTGCTTCTTTTAGCGCACATTCATTGATTGCAAATTCCAATGATGACATGCACACTTGGATCCTTGATTCAGGTGCTTCATTCCACATAACACCACACCGTAAGTGGCTTTCTGACTACAATGGTGGCAAACATGGTATATTCCACTTAGGGGACAATTATGCATGTAACATTGCAGAGATTACCAATGTGCAATTGGCATTTCAACACAGTTCAATGTTCACTTTGCATAATGTGAGGCATGTACCTCAACTAAAGAAAAGCTTGACAAGCACAGGGCAACTAGATGATGAAGGCTATCACACCACCTTTGGGGATAGCAAATGGAAGATATGTAAGGGCTCTAGGATTGTTACTAAAGGCTCTAAAAGTGATACTTTGTATCCATTACACGTATCTAGTGTGCGTGATCATGTTGTCGCCATAACCAAGCAGCCAAGCATGTCTTTGTAGCATAGCCGATTGGGATACATGACTCAAAATGGAATGGAAGTGCTGTCTTGTTTGGATTATTTACCATGTCTGAGGTATGCTAATTTTGACCATTGTGATCATTGTATTTTTGGCAAGCATGCTCAAACATCATATAAAACGTCTCTTTCATTAAAATATTCACCCTTGGAGTTGGTACATTCAAATGTATGTGAGATGTCAAGGTTGTCTCTAGGGGAAAAGAAATATTTTATCACTTTTGTTGATGATGCCACACGCAAAGTACAAGTTTATCTGATCTGTGTAAAGACGAGGCTTTGGATAAGTTTAAAAGTTCCTCGCACTTGCTGAAAATATGACCAGCAAGACACTAAAGTGTCTTCGCTCTATCAATGGTGGAGAATATGTGTCAAAAGCCTTTCAAACCTTTTGTGATAGCAAAGGGATAAAAAGAGAGCTCATTGCCCCTTATAATCCACCTCAAAATGGTGTCGCAGGGCATATGAATAGGACCATACACGAGAAGGTTCATACCATGCTATCTCATACTGCATTACCTCATGGAGACTATTATGATAGCTAGACACTTGATAAATCGGTCACCCAACACGTCCTTTTTTTGGTTTTGGAGGGGGGATATATATTTATCAAAAGCCTTTCAGGCCTTTTGTGACAACAAAGGGATAAAAAGCGAGCTCCCTGTCCCTTATAATCCGCCCCAAAATAGTGTCACAAAGCATATGAATAGGACCATACACGAGAAGATTCATACCATGCTATCTCTCATGCTGCATTATCTCATGGATTTTGGACAGAGGTTGATATGACAGCTGTACACTTGATAAATCTATCACCAAATAGGTCCTTTTTTTGGTCGTGGTGGTGGGGGGAGGGGGGAGGCCTCAAGAAGTGTAGTTGGGAAAGCCACTTTCACATACACACTTGAGAGTGTGTGGCTACGAGACATATACGCAAGGAACGATGCAACAAATTGGAGCCAAAGTCTTGTAAATGCATTTTTCTAGGATATGGTGCCGAGGGAAAAATGGCAAGGGAGAAATGGGGTATAAATTATAGGATCCAGATAAAAGGAAAATTGTACACAGCAATGATATTACCTTCCAAGAAGATCGCATGCATAAACAACCTGAAAAAACAAAGGAATTCAAAAGGGTTGTGTTCCGAGAGGAAATACATGTAGGATAACAAAGAGTGCCCATTGTATAGCAGTAGATACCTGCTATAAATGATCCTATAAATGCAGGGAATGATGCTGAATTTAATCAGCAAGAAGTTGCCCATGATATACCATAGTTTTAACAAGAAAATGTGCCTTTGGAACAGCCAAAACAAATAGGACAACATGTTGAACCCTTTAAATAGCAAGCTGTTAATGCAAATTTGTAGGCTAAATAGTCACTAAACACTAATTGTTGGGTCCATAGGTCGACACAAAATACCAAACAGCCAAATAGGTTCGTTCGTAATGAGAATTATGTTGTTAATTATATCATGTGGAGAAATTGTGGTGAACCGTCATGCTCCAAGGAAGCAACGGACAAAGAGGACAGCAAGAAATGGCATAAAGCTACGCTCTCAAAGATGAAATCTCTAAAGAAAAGTGGCACTTGGGATTTGGTGTATTTGCCTGAGGGGTAGAAAACCTTATTATGCAAATGGGTTTACAGGATGAATGTCACTTTTGGTTCCTCGCCAAAGTACAAAGCACGGATAGTTGCCAAAGGATATAAGAAGAAACATGGGATTGACTTTGATGAGATCTTTTCTCATCTAGTCAAAATGACTACTTTGCAAACCATGTTGGGCTTGGTTGCATACAAGGATATGGAACCCATACAAATGAATGTAAAGACTACTTTTTACATGATTTGCATGAGGACACATATATACAATAGCCAAAAGGTTTTATGGCTAAGGGACAAGAAAAGAAGGTATGTAAACTCAACAAAAGCTCATATAGGCCGAAACAAACACTGCACGAATGGTATCATAAGTATGATACATTTATGCAATCTCAAGGATTTAAAAGAAGTCAAGTGGATCACTGTTTATATACCAAGAAGGCAACAGATGGCAACCTTACTATCCTAATTTTATATGTGGATGACATGCTAATTGGTGGTAGGGATATTCATGCATTAGGCACGGAAGCAGAACCTACATAGTAGCTTTGATATAAAGGAACTTGGAGAAGTAAATCATATACTTGGCATGCATATACTTAGGGATAGATTGAAAGGTCTTCTTTATCTATTGCAACAGCAGTATGTATCCAAGATTTTGCAACGTTTCAATATGAAGGGAGCAAAAGAAATTGGTGTACCATTGTCTCCATATGTGAAACTTGGTGCAAAGGACAATCCTACATCTGATGATGAAAAGGTTGAAATGGCCAAGATCTCGTATGCTTCAGCTGTGGATAGCTTGATGTATGCTGTGGTTGCTACACATTCTGACATAGCATTTGCAGTGGGAGTGGTTAGCAAGTATATAGCACATCTTGGTAGAAAGCATTGGGAAGCAGTGGCAGGTATCATGAGGTATCTTAAGTGCACAAAGGATTTGTGCATCTGCTTTGGAAAGCAAAATGCATCTGTCATTAGCTTTACGGATGCAAACTATACTGGTCAAACTAACTGTAGGAAGTCTACTTTAGGGTTGTATTCACCTTCACAAGGGGAGTAATTTCATGGATCTTACATTGTCTACTACACAGGCAAAGTATGTGACTACCACTAAGGCATTCAAGGAGGCTTTGTGGCTTTCACGTCTGGTGGAAGAGCTTGACATTACTAAGACTCCTATCCTCCATTGTGATAGTCAAAGTTCTATCATGCTAGCACGGAATCCCGTCTTTCATGCAAAGACGAAGCACATACAGGTGAAGTATCACTTTATCACGGATGTAATTGACAGCAAAAGCATTGAGCTTGTCAAGATACACACAGATGATAATCCTACAAATCTTCTCACGAAGGGACTTCTAGCAGAGCAGTTTGCTCATTGCCGACAAATGATGGGAGTTGGATAGTATATGTGTTTTAGCTTTGTACATACTTAGACTTAGCTAATTCTTTTCTCAACCTTAAGGCACACTGCCTTTAGGTGGGAGATTGTTGGGAATAAAGGGCCACCGTGCCTTTTATACGTGCTCGGGTGTGAACACACCCTTAGCACTTGTGCTTTAGTACTTTATATATAACTATCACAAAAGCCTAAGAGAGGTACAACTCTTTGTACCCACATGTCGCGCATCTCACTCTCCCTCACTCTACTACTGCTCACACTTTCTCTCTCGCCGCCATTGCCATTGCTGAATATCGAACATTCACTGCACATCAGCTACCACACAAACGGATGGCAAAAGGCAGCACCAGAAGCTAGAGGAGAGTTGCAAAAGTCGGAGTGTACTGAATCTGCAAGAAAAAAATGATGACCAGCCAGTGGAGAACTGCTAGCAGCTATATATAGCGGAAACATGCCAAATCTGGCCAGTTACTACCAAATGATGTCAAAAAACTGGCCAACCTGCCAAATCAGCAATTCTCACCTATTGGACAGGCTGGTTGCCTTATCAAACTAGTGTAAATGCACCCTCCAGCCACTGAAAAAGAGAGAGAGAAAGGGACAGTAAAATGCTGAAGACTGCAGAAAATGGAGTGCTAAATACAAAGGCAGAGTATGTACAAGAGGTTGTATGCATATCAACACTGAGGATCTCTCAACCTGCACAAACACGGGAGTACAGAAGACTAGGAAGCAGCCTGGCCTAAATAGGCTGAAGAAAAAACAAAATAATGATCCAGCTGACTACACAATCCAACTGCCCTGCCACATGGCAGTCTTGTCCGCATTGCCCATGGCTCCTGCCCACTGCCCAAAAACCTGCCCATGCTGCCTTGCATTGCTGCCCGCTGCCCATCCATGCCAGCCTGCGTGCCCAATTTGCCTACCCACTACCGGGTGCCCATATCTAGGAGGTGCCAAATCCTCTAACAAGAGGAGAATGTACCGCAATCACCCACTGTTTCCAGCCCCAAAAGAGTTGTAGATCTGGACACCTTGCAAAATGTTAATTTGCTGCCTAATCCTCCCAAACCAGGTTCAGCAAAGTTGTGAATTGCTCCAAAATGTGCATCCATGTATTGTCCCAAAACTGACCCAAACTTGACATTTGGCAAATTTTCATTTTCATTAGGGCCTCCACATGCAAGTCTGATCTCATTTTAAAAAAAACCTTCAAGGCTGCCCAGTCTCAATTTTAAACTTCTAAGCTTTTTGAACCTGAAAGTATTGAAACTTTCCATAAACCTGAGTCTAGGGCATTAAACCATTTAACTGCCTAATCCCATGATACCAAAAGTCATTTCCAAGGGGTTATTTAATGTCCTTAACCAACATTTGACTCAGGTACCCCATGTGCACCTACCACAAAAACTCTTGCCCCGATGTGCCCCATTGCCCAAGCTAGAATTGTTTGTCATCATGACACATTCAACTTAATCTCACATATGCACAACATAAGTGTCCTAACATTAAATTAAAGAATTCATGACCTTGTGACATCTACACCAAGCGTGATCAATAAAGACCCTCTTGTAGCTGGTTTGGGTTCCATCTTGGTAATAAAGAAAGAGTTATTATTTAAAGTTGATGCGCAAGAGGGAGAAAATGAATGGAAAAAGGTATGTTTGTTGAATGTTGACACATCAAACCTATAATATAACAAAGTGCCCTAAAAGGCAATATTGGACAACACAAGTTAGCAAATCCTTTTTTGAGGCTTTCTAGGTAATCGACTACGTGAATGGGTCAATCCAAGTTAAAAAAGGCCAAGTATTAGCCTATCAAATATATTGCCATGAACAATAACGATACGTTGACCTACTCCAACCTTGACACCTAACTCATCACCATCATGGCGTCTTACCTGCTTGCATGTCAGCCATGTAAGCAATGCTTTGACGCTCCTAGGCTCCAAACTAGGGTAACCACAGAACGCATCTCAGCAAGAGCGAAACGTGAAACACATTTCATGACTGAAATGTTTCAGCCGTGTGAAATGTCCAAATGTTCCAAACTGAAGATTTTACGCTTTTTTTAAAAACGTTTTTCTATCAGCCGCTTTTTAGTCAAATGTTTTATTGATAAATGTTTTATATCGGCATTTTTAATCAAAACGTTTCAGGCTGAAATGCCATTTTTAAAAAATGTATTTCTGTCAGGCGTTTTATATTCAAAGTCCAACGTTTTATTAATAAACGTTGATTAAACGTTTTGTTAGACGTGTCGGCCATTTTTTAGTAGTATATTATTAATAAACGATTGATTAAAATGGGCCAAGTAGACAAACCTCAAATGTCAACGATCAAACGCATACGGATTCCGGTAATCTAAGGAAACGACTCACAAGTAGTCAACGCATCAATCCGGGTGACGTGGATTGGATTCTAATTGACAGACAAGATTCATAGTCGACATCACTCAAGCACGCATCTCTCTCTCTCTCTCTCTCTCTCTCTCTCTCTCTCTCTCTCTCTCTCCGTGACTTGAGTGACCCAGTCATGACTCATGGCTAGTCAATTTTGCTTCTCTACCCAAATCTGAATAAATTTGTGTCCCCCAAATGTTGAAATTTTACCCCAAATCTAAACCAAAATTTTCCCAAATCTTGAAAATTTACCCCAAATCTGAATAATTGTTCCCAACTCCCAAGTCTTAAAACTTCTAAATAATTTTATGACCAAAGATTTAGGGCAAGATTTAGCCCCAAACCTGAAATTTTTGGTTGTTTCATAGATTTAGCCCCAAAACTGGAAAATTTTGCCCCAAATCCTGAAATTTTATTCCAAACTATATCCCAAATGTGAAGAATTTTGTTCCTAATCTGAAAATACAGTTGGAGATTATCCACAACTTTTCTATATCTTAAATTTTGAAGGTTCTAGCATGCTTTCAAAATTGTCTCATAAACTATTTGTTTATTTCCTCTTTCTTTTGCCAGTTCAAGATGGTTAGAAGAAGTGCTCGCAGAAACCAAGCACCTCGCATTCAAGCCAACACTCCTAATATTTGGCAAGAAGTAATCATCATCAAACAGGTATCCCAAATCCAGCTCAAGAAAGTGGATATGTAAGCATTGAGGGGAGGTGCTTGCATATGGTGTCACTAGAATAAAGGCCCATTTTACATGGGTAAGTGCTGAGGGAATAGGTGGATGCACTGGGGTCTCTAAGGCTATATTTTTGGCCAATGGTGGAGACCAATCACGATGGTTGAGTATCATGGGAAAGCTAAAAGGTCCTATCGAACATGATAAGCTCAACATGATTGTAGAGAGAAAGAAGGAGATTAATAGAGGCCAAGCTTCTCAGACTCAAACACAAGCAAGTGGTGGGTTTGAGACAATAGCTACATCCAGTCATGAGCCTAGCACTCCTAGCACCGTGGATGTGTCATCAGTTGGGGCTAATACTCCATGTGCTAGTGCTAGGGCACCATCGGTTACTGATACCCCAAGTGCTAGTATTGTGCCTAGAGCACCTCCAATGCCTATTGGGCAAGGCCCTTCTAGTAAGGGAGCATGTGTATCATCACGCCCAAATACATTGCAACAAAGTTGAGCACCTAGCTCTTGAAGAAAGCTGAAATTGCAAAAGAAATATTTTTTTATCAGTGTAACACTACCTTTCATGTTGCTTGCACAGGTTCCTATAAGAGATAAATCAATGTTGTTTCAACTGCAATTGCTACAAGAGCCCCCATCACTCCTGCTAATTCAAAGGCTCTAAGGACCACTAGCCTCAAAAGCAAGGTTGATTTGATTCTCATGAGATTTGAGGGTCATAGAGCATCATGGGAAAAATACGAATGCATAATCATTTCAGATGGTTGGAAAGACACCCGCAAGTGCCACTTAATGAATATCTTGGTATCTTCTTGCATTGGAACAACATTTCTTAAATCTATAGATCTATTTGGTCATGGTGTACAAATCACAAGTATCTTCTTGTTTCAACTTGTAATTACAATTTAGATTTTTGTAAATTTTATATTTATCCAACCATCCATAGTCTATAACTTATCTAACTACTCCTATAGCGTACCAAAAGAGGTCATATTTCACCGTATCAATGAAGCAATTCAAGAGTTTGACAACAACCATGTTGTACAGGTCGTAACAGATAACGCAAGCAATTGTAAGAGCATGGGAGACCAATAAGAGGCCTGAGGACACCATGCACAGCCCACTCCATTGACTTGATGATGGGGGACATTGGATTGATTCCTTGGGTTGCACTTATTGTGGAGAAGGCTTCAGGGCTGGTCAGCTTTATTCTATGAAAGTCATTTGCCCACAGTTTGTTCAGACATCATTGTCAGTGGGAGCTTGTAAAACCAAACAAAACAAGATTTTATTATATTTTCCTAGTTTTATGCAGGTATATGAGTTTTTAATCGAATTATAATTTTCGAGTCATAGTCCTTACTACAATTATGATTTACGACTTATAGTCATGCCACGTCTCTTAATACACACATGGTTAATCCCAGGTTGGTGAAGTGCAAGGATTCATTGAGGCGTATGGTAGTGGATCAAGAGTGGTTGGATTGGTCAAAAGCCTCTACTCTAGATGCCACGAATATCATGCACACAATCTATAATGTTGAGTTTTAGAGAGATGCAGATGGACTACAATGTGCACTACTACCTATAGTGTCATTGTTACAGCTATGTGATAGCGAAGAAGCTACCATGGGCCTTTTGTACGAGTTTATGAAAAGACTTCGCAATGTCATTCGCAATTACACTTCGCAATTACACTGTGTTGTAAGCTAACAAGTAAGGAAATATAAGTTTTTTTTCATTCCATGTCATATATCGCAACCCACCTCTTAGAAGTTACGTTTGAGACTTGATTCAAGTCTTCACTCTTGCATCTTTTGACTATATTTGTGCAGGGTATCCCAGATGACTCGAATATTTGAGCACAGATGGAATTGGTTTCGACGCCCAATCCATTTTGTTGCACATATTCCCCACCCTACGTGGAGAAAAGACTTTCGACATATAGATACAACATTATGTCAGGTAGCCCATTGGATTGATTGTTCACACAACCATTTTATTTGCGATGTACTTTGTATTTTGCCTCAAGGGCTTTTCAAAGGTATCATTAATAGATTTTTCATTTCTTGGAAAAAAACACCAATGTCAAGATGGACTAAATACTTGGAAAAAGTGTATCCAAAATCTGCTATGCAAAACAACATTGAGGATGATCTCCTAGCCTATAGGGGGAACGGAAATGCACAATTTCCAAGACAAATATCAAAAGATGAGGATAATCTAGCTCTTCCGGTATCTTGGTGGGAGAAGTTTGGGGGGTTAACTCCAACTCTTCAAACGGTAGCTTTGTGAGTATTATCACAACCTGTCAATTCTTCAACAGCCCAGTGTCGTTGGAGCATTATGGGCAATATCCACACCAAAGATCGCAATAGGTAATGATAAATATAAACCTTTGAAATAAGCCAGTGACTTAAGAAGCAATCTAAATATTATGACTTATATGTATACCCTTTGATTTTGTAGGCTTAGCACTAGCCAAATGAAAAGGTTGGCATATACAAATGCCAACCTTTGAGTTCTTGAGAAAATAGGAGCTTTGGATGGTGAGGGGTCGGCAACTTGGACACCACATCAGCTTGGCCCTAGGAAGATTGTTGTGAGAGCAGCAAATGTGACAATGTTGCAGCCCCAGACCCCTAAGGATGATGTATGACTTCACCTATGAGGACATTGAGAGGATGAGGCACCAAACCCAATCCTCTACACGTCGACGTCGCAAAGTTGCAAAGTCATCTACTATAGCTGCTACTCCTATTCCTCATCGCCATGCCTAAGCCTTCTAGATTGACACCGAGTTCATTTGAGGGTGGCAATGAGTGATGATAGTTCTAGTGAGAGTGCTAGACAATAGTGCTTTTGGGATTTGAGAATTAGAAATTAAGGATCTTGAACTATTCACTTTTTAAGAAATGTGTGCATCACTACATTGTAATTTGTATTCAATGATCGATCATGATTCATTGATTTCTCATTGTCCGGACTCTCGAGTCTTAACTTGGAACTTTTATCGTAAGTTGTAATTTAATGTTGATGACTATTATTTATGAATCACGATTTGTATTCTTTGGGCCTTCAAGGGATTTGTGAATCAAATTCACGGTTCATGTAAACTAATTAGTTGCCTATAGCCTAATTCTTGAACTTGTAACTAGTTTGATGTCTGGAGTCTTGAGTCTCAACTCTTTAGCTTATGATTCTTATAGATTGTTTATAAGTGAAATTGGATACTTGCACATGCCATATGATGCTTCTCAAGTCTTTAACACTTGTATAAAATCAATATTGAGACTTGTAAGAAAATATATCTTATATGTATTATTCAGCCGTTCCAGCCCTATTCAGTGCCATCATCTGCAGCCCTCACCACCTCTAGAGCTGCATATCACCATCTTCTAGAGGACAGCGACAGCTGGTTGTCATCTCTCATCCAGGTCATCATCATCCTGTAGTTGTTCATCATCATTGGAGAGCTGCCACTGCTGCATTTTAATCAGCCTGTTGCTGCCCATGCTGGCAGCTGTGTTTCCAGCCTTTGCACATGCTGCACCAGCCCATAGTGCTGGTATTATCAGTCAGCCCTCAGTCTCTCGCTGGTTCACACCAGTTCCTGGAGGAACCAGCCCTGCGTTCTCACACTTGGAGGTCTGCTGGTTGCTGTGTTTTGCTGCCACACTGCCGTGGACAGCCTTCTGTACCCTTTCATCATCCAACATCACGCTTGGTGGTTTGTTGCCCTCAGGACCCATATCCCCACACCAAATGTTAAGCATCAGCCTAGTGTCATTAAGAGGTTGATGAAGTTCATTATACACTCTGTTGGGCCCATGCAATCAGGATAGAAACTTTGCATATGGTAAATTCTAACACAGTTGTATGTTTCACTTACTTACAAGTTACATGTGCACTTGCACAACCAACTAGCATAGAATCCATAGCAATCGAGCATTCTGCATTTACCTGCATCCTTGCAGCTTTGCATCATGCACACACTCATTGCATCAAAACGGTACACAATTTTCATTTTTCTCATTTATTGAAGTAGATCCAGTCTTTTTAAGATTGATGTACAAAAAAGTTGAGTTGAAATGAGGGCAGTATATCAAAGGTCCTAGCCCCAAGAAAAGTATAACCCAACCTTTCCATACTATCCATATTGCCCTATATTTAATGCAAAGTGAAGCACCATGCACACTCAGACAGGCTATGAACAAAGTCTAGCACTGTACCAAACCTCTCACCAAGAAAGCTAGCATGTAATTGCACAGGATATGTATGTCTGTCTGGCCAGGTATTCCAATGTATAGTACAATCTTCAGTGTGGAAGAATCTCCAACAATAGGTTGTGGCAATTCTATGCTTAGCAACATAAGCATCGCCAAATAAAACTCGTTTGGGCAATTCTGTGCTAAGCCACATAAGCATCTCCAAGGAACTCGTTGTTTCAACGGCAATGTGCTTTTCCAGATTCAGTTAATTCCTGTCCACCAATTTAATGGTGCCATTTTTCATTGAAAAGTTGGCCAACCCATGGAGCCAGTAAAATACATTTAGGATCCAGCACATTTGCATAACATTTCAAACACACTCTTCCAAATGTTTTTACTGACCAAGAATAGGTTGCAATAAACACAAATTCAAATCATGATGCCTCCAAAAAAGCACAACAAAATGGGAGACACCCACAATGCATAAAATAAACAAATAAACCTTCACAAGGACAAGGATGAATACAAAAGCATGAATACTTACGGATCAGCATGCTGTATGCGACATAACTCACAGTAAAACTTGGGTGGGTGATCTTCTTTTGTGACATCCTTGTCTGGGATTACTACACAGTCCGTATGTTGCCAAATCATGCAGTTGCGATCATCACACTAGCACCATTAAAGATCTAAAATGAGAAGTATGCCTCATGCTTAGCATTAAGCGCGTCTTGCTAACAGTTTGAACATCCAGAAGCTTCAACTTAGTCAATATGAGAATCTTGTAAAGCAACATCAAGCTAGGACAGAAAACAGCTACCTGAACCATAGCAGCAGATTCCATCGAATTTCTACAAGGACACCGAGTCTTTAACTCGACATGGTTGAACACTTCACCTTGCTCACTGGATCGAACCAACCCATTTGTGCCAACCACTGTTGCCAAGTCAGCTGCCCCAGATCGGCGCATCCTGGAAAAAGCATGACTGAAACGTTTTGAACCATGCACACAGTATGCAGAGTCCAGACAGCTTAATAAAAAGGGACCCCGGCCCAGTGAACATGTGAAATGTTTTGATTTCTACCAGGGTTCAAAATCCCTTATAAATCTGACCTGGAAATTTTGAATGACCTAGGGGATGGTTGTGTTATACATGCACTCAGGCAAGATGTTACAAACTACAAGCACTACCAGACTGGCAAGCAAATAAAGTGAAATTTTCCAAATTAACAGAGGTAAACTCCTATTCCATAACAGCTCCCCAGGTAACAAAAAACCTGTGGATTAAAGGAAGCAATGTCTGCTAACACAGATTCTGCCGCCAACCTGCCAAATCAGCTATCCAACAAAAGGTAATACTGAACGGGTATAACTCAGTCATGCTAGCCAGATAGCAAAAATGGCAAATGAAAGATAACTATAATGCTGACTAAACTCCAGCGTCAATCCTGCTGGAGTTTCCTATCCTGATCGGTGTAAGCCACCACTGTTTAGTCTGGTTAGTGTTTAGTCCTGAACCTACCTTCACTCGAGACAGTGAACAGAGAAACTAGACAAATGTTTTAAGATAGCCCCCCTCTGCTTCCACAGTTGCCATGGCGGTGAATGAAATAAAAATGATCTGAAAGTGACTCTGGCTCCAAATATGCAACACACAGCTCAACAATAGTATTCATGAAGAGATGTTGTAAACCTGCTAAAACCCGAACAGAATCCACAGGCTATACTCCTGGAAGGAAACACTCAAAGCTAGACCCTTGGCACCGTTCCTTCGGTTTTCAATACTTGCTTCCATTACCAACCTGTGACATCTTTCTGCATGTGTATTGGCATCACTCACCTGAGTCTGATGTCAGTTTCCATATGTCTGCAAGTAGCAGTGATCAACAACTCATCTGCTGGGAAATTTTCACTCAAACTGATTTTTAATCTGTCTTGCTACAGATTCATTCAAACTCAGTCCTTGGCTGCAATTTTTTCCCTGCATTATAAGTTCTGCTCCATAACCTTCAGGGTTCAGTCTCCAGCAGCTATTCACTAACCACCTACGTTCTACCCACCACCTGTTCCATGTTGCTGCAGCTGTCTGTTTAGTGGTGTACTGTTGCGGGCGTGATTAAACCCAAGCATCACTCACTCCCCATTCAGCATGTGTAGAGTTGCAAAGTTGGAAACCTGGAGCTTTGTACTCAACTGTGCATTGGAAATGCATCAAGTATTTCAGTATTGTTCAGCAGCTTGTTTCTGTCTAACCATGTTGTGAGCAGTCCAGACCCAAATGTGAGTTGACACCATGCACAAAGTGCTCAAGTGTTCGATTGCAAAAAGAGACCCCTTCAACAGTGCAAAGCTCTTCAGAAAACAATCATCAATCACCATGACTGAGCACTGTCTGCTTCAGCCTTCAGCAACTCATTGCCATGATAAGCAGCAACTTAGGTCAAAAGAATGTTATACCATATGAAGGCATAGCACATATATCAAAGGTTGGCCTCCATAAGACAAAATATTCAACCAAGTGCTATCTCGTTTATGTTATTATCAAACACATCAGCTAGTGGGAAAATCACAAGTCGGAATAGAGGCGAGCACAAAGTAAACAACTAATTATTAATTTGGCTGCAAATGTGGCAGAATCAAACCTGAAAACCTCATCTATCACTTTTGCCACTTGCTCACGGTTCAGGATAAGCCTGCTCGGTATAATTTCAGTCTTCAAACCTGCGAGTAAAGGACAAACAGTTATAAGTATCAAACAAAAAAGGACCTCCTCACTACTAGTAAGAAAAGTGGGTGTACCTTTGAGTACAGTCTGCCTCCTGTCTGGTGTGAGAATCACAGCCATTATCTTATCTATTAGTACCTGCATAAATGTCACAGCACAGTAGAATTTGATTCCGTTATAGCAAAAATCTGTGACTAGCATGGATTCGGCCAAAAAGCCTGGCATGGCCAAAATTATTATGTACGAGCCTTCACCTGTTTCTTGCCTTGCTTAGGGGCACCAATCTTTGTAAGAACGTCCTTCAGCTCTTTTAAACGGAATGTTTCCAACTTTTTCTGCATATTTAACAAACCCAAAGCTCAAAGCCAAAACTTGGCCCCTTCTTCAAATCATTGCATCTCATTACTCCATTTCTGTGTGAATGGATCAAATAAACCGTGGATATTCAGTGCCTTGTCCAAAATTAGTCAAAACTATCTAAGCTTCTCCGAGGTAAACATCAACTGGTGGATGTTCTGGTCGGTCAATTATCTACTTTCAAAGTGGCCTGGTGCAACGGCCTTGCAACTAAGTACAATTCGCAAAAGAAGTGCACACTGATAATTTCATGTAAGAATAACTGAAGCAAGTGGCTGACTTGACATACAAAAGCAATCGAATGTCCTCTAGGTGCATCTAATTCAAAAACGCCGGTTGAAGCATAACGCAATGGCAAGAAAACCAGAAGGAAGTAAAAAACCCTACCTTACACTCCACAGCCAAGTCATCCATCGCGTGGAGAAAGTTGAACTGCCGTGTGGATTCCATCAACGGGAAGCCGCTAGAGTCCCATTGGCAAGGAAGCAAGCTTGGATCGTATGCACGTTCGTTAAAAAGTTCACATCCCCATGCGTCGCTTGCACAATCACTCGCCGGGGTGCTTCTTTCCTTCGCGCGCAGAAAAACGGGAAGAAGCAAGGAGACGGAGGACGAGAAAATCTGCAGGAACCTGTTCAGAAAAGGCCGAAGGTAATGTGAGCTTGAGAGGTCAAGGCTATGGCGGAAAGAGAGGAAAGGGTAAGAAAGAGGAGAGAGGGGGGCGGGGGGGGCCGGGGCTAAAGGCAAAGGTAGGGAGTATGAGAGATTTGCTGATAATCAATGGTAATGGTAATGGTGAGACGGAAGAAGGCAGTCCGTAAAGGGGGATGATGATGTTGAGGCCAAGGCATGGATGGAAAAGGCAAAAGGAGAGAACGGAGACAAGAGTAAAGCAAGCCTTATAGAATAGAAAAGGAAAAAAATAACAGATAGTGATATAAAAAACTAGACTTGGTCTGATGTGAACAGGCCCAAACACAAGCCACATTTTCTTACAACCCCCCCTAGACCTTTCTCACATTTAAGCAAGGCTCACTCTTCTCACGCAAGTTTTTATGGGCTCAGAGGCCTCCTTTGCACCTTCAACATAAGGCCCTCAACACCGCTATTGCTTTGGACAACAACAAATACATCAGTAACACTTCCCTTATGTCCTATATCATTGAGATCATCATATCGGGTGCTCTGCAAATCGCTTATTTTATGCTTCATATCCTTGGTATCGCCATTTTGAATCTATTAGTTTGGACAACAACAAATGCATCAGTAACGCTTCCCTTATGTCCTATATCCTTGAGATCATCATATCAGGTGCTCTACAAAACTCTTACTTCATGCTTCGTATCCTTGGTATCGCTATTTTGAATCTAGTTGCATGCTTGTGAGAAAACGTGACGACATTGCGCAAGGTTGTCAAATCGTTCCATCATATTCATGCTTTTGAGGTTAACATCCACTTTGCGTTCACATTACCTGAGATCACAATATTGGGTGCATGGAAGAGCGCTTACTTTATGCTTCATATCCTTACTATCAAATATTTTGAATCCATTAGCATGCTTGTCAAAAAACAAAATGACGCCACACAAGGTTGTCAATTTTCTCCATCATATTCATGCTTTGAAGTTAACAATCCATTGTATGTTTGCATGCATGGACCATTCATCCCAAGGGTCTCAACACGAAAAATATCATCCTACTTTATTCTTACTTTTGGACAAAAGGGCTCTTCCTACATTCCAATGATTTAAGCATTTTCGATATCTCTATAGTCTTTGTTACTATGGCGGAGGAAACAAGTTATCAGTTTGCTCAACATATGCTAGCACATGCAATCATCACATCACATAGCTATTAAAACTAAAATAGCACATTGTCCCTCTTTCACCTCTTGTCCTTGAGCTCTGATGTGTAAACCTTTTGAGGTTAAAGCACCCAAATGAGATGTTTTGTATGGCAACATACCATATCAAGTAGGTGACAATCATAGTTGTTAACTTTTGGCATGGTTTCATGATTGCAACCAATCGCTTGTAAGTGACCTTCAAAGGCCTAAGTGGTTTGAGTCACACATAAGAGTCATGTCAATGGGGCATAGGCAATGTGGTTTGAGCACATGGTTGTTACAAGCTGTGTGAGTTCAACCCTCCATAGCGATGCATATCTATCAATGTGTACAACCACAATTCCAAAATGTTTGCTTATTGAAGGTTTTACCTTATACCCTTGATTAACCTAACCCAAATGGCTTGAGCATGCGAGTGTGTAAGAAAGTATGTGAGTTCACCCTTGGGTTCATTCACAATGATACGTATCTATTAGCTTGCATAGTCATGGCTCCAATTTATTTGATTATTGAAGGTTGTACTCGATACCCTCGGCCCACCTATATAACAATCACATAAACTTGTTTCAAACCTCGAGTCTAAATAACTTTTCTCATTTTGCTTTTAAAAACTGTCATATGATAGTGTCATAATAATTTTTTGTGCATTCATCAAACAAAGGGTGGGTATAGAATGATCCCTATATATCAACCACAATTCATTTCAGACTTGTTTTATATCCCAATATTCAATATCATCTTTTAATAGTGCCATGTTGTAAATGTTCAGATAATTTGCAATTATTATTTTTTCTTTGGTTTTTGCTTCAAAAATGCACTAGAGATTTCTTCAAACCATACTATCCCTTCAATCATCGATTAATCAAGTGGATACATCATCATTTTGCCTTGTAGAAACACTTATGTGGTGGTAGCCAAGCATACCATATTCTCAACAAGGGGGTCACTCATAAATATGTAAGTCTATCAAGTGAGTTTAACAAAAGGGATTTGAAATATCTCTTTCTAGAACCCTTTTACATACAAAAGGGTATCAATTAATGGGAATATTCACAAGATGAATAGGAAAAAGGGTGTGTTTTACTCATAATAGATTTGAAGCTTTTAAGGGGTTTTTAAATTAGGCCCTGAACACATTTGATAGTAATAGTTTACATAGAATAAGCCCCATGAGACTATATTTGTCCATTGAAGTTTCTCTCTAGCAAGACCTTCTACTTCATGAGTGTCAAGAGCAAGTCTAAACTCTTTGGCTCTTCAAAATGGGAAAGTTCTAATGTGGATGGTTGTCATATGTTTTGTATGCGAATAATAGAGGCACCCCACCTTCATCATGACTACACACTTCATGCCTAGGCTAGTGCTTCGCATTGGCAATCACTCTCTTTATCTCTATCTCTCTCATTGCTTCCTCTCTCCCCTCTTATGTGCCCGCATATGAATGAGCTTGGTACATAATGGACAATGGAATGAATTTGGATTTAGATCCTACACTCTAACTTTCAAATGTAAAATTGGAAGTGTTTTAACATTACATTGTAAATAGTTGTAATATCTAGACAATTATAAGCATGTTAGTACTCATTGGCTACTCTTACTTGTCATGTGCAAGTAATAAGTAAATTTATGATTTAGGATGTTGAACATCTACTCAACTATATAGCATTGCCACACAAAATATACTAAAAAGCTCATGTTTATGAGAACTTTCTACTCAATGTTGTATACAATTACACAACAGAGCTTCAAATTGCATTTCAAACTTTCAAATTTTGTTGACATTCAAAAAATTTATATATAGAAAGCAATGCATCTAACACATTTGGCCTATCTTCACTTTCTTTGCATGTTTTGCATTACTTGCCTAATTTGAGTTGGTAGCTATCATTTGTGGGGGTCTTGATAATGCTTGGCAAGCATCTTCATCTCAAACAAAAATCTTCAGCATAGCATCAAATGTAGTCGAGGGCTTTCATACGCTACATAGATTGGTGCTTATTCACACCAAGGTCTTCTATTCGATAGCCATGATGCTAAACTATGGGTGTCATCCACTCAAAATTACAAATATCCATAAGGAGAGATAAGAGGGTGTTAATGTCCCTAAGGGTGTTGTTGCAAGAGATGTAGTTGGATGCTTCAACATATGAATAGTTGGATCTACATGATGCATCATATATGCATGTAGTAATGACCAACACAAAAGAAAGCCAGGGGGAGGGGGGTGCTAGATGTAACTTCCTTGAGTGATTCCCCACAATTCATTGTGGTTGTGCCATGAAAATGTCCACCCTCCTCTAAGCATTGGCTATAACAAAGCTAAGCTACATCCCTTAAATATAACATAATCCCATCAATAAATTAGCCACATTTTATACAATGCTTAGGGAGAAAGAGAGAGTGAATGAGTGAATGGAAGAGAAGATTTTTGTCATCCCTCATTGAAGATGAGAGAGAGAGAGAGAGAGAGAGAGAGAGAGAGAGAGAGAGAGAGAGGGAGAGAGATCTTTGAAAATAGGAGATTTTTTTAATGTACCATTTGGGGGTGTTTTTGGGTTACCAGATGGCATATACCTAAGGCAATATAGCACGCTTATAAGCCACCATGTGGCAAGCACCCATCCCTTCCCCCCCAAAAAAACTCCTAATTATTGTAAACAAAGATGCAAATAAGCAAAACACATAGACTATATTATGATGCAAAGAAAGAAACAATTAAAAGTATACATCATAGTATGAACTAAGTTTGATAGTCAAAGATTGATCGTATGGCCCCTACAAATTTCTCTACAATTCTACACATACTCATATGGTCATCAATCATTCATACCCAATGGTGTTAAATTTGTGTTTAGAGCTTTGTACGATGTAAACTCATATGATCCTCTATCAATGATAGTATGATGCAAGGATGCAAGATTTAAGCAAGACACCCAATAAATGACCTTGACTAAGGGAAAAAGAATCCATGCTTGCATATTTGAAATGCCCCTCATGATCCCTTTTATTGTGTCCAATTGCATTCTCTTAGAAACAAACGCTTGTGTTGATACATTATACATCATGCTAACTTTTTAGCTCTTGCATATCAAAGAAATATATGCACCCTTTAAAGTAGGCATACTTGCTTTTTGAGATGTGAGAAGAATCGTTTCGCTTAGCTTGGGAAATCTAGTAAATCCAAAAGTTGTGGTTGACAATGTCAATGTATTCAATAAGTAGCTTTCCATACTTAACCATTAATTTCCCCTCATGTCCACAAATGGTCGATGTATGCTAAAAAAAAATTTACAGTGCAACAAATAAAGTTGTCCTCATAGGGCTTCTTCTTCAATTATCAAATTGGTTATAAGTCCAAGCTATGTTATTTGCTAGACTTCAAAGGGTCTAGCAAGAGCCCCATGTAGCATTACTCTCATTACCAAAATTATTAGAAAGCATGGGAACCTCCTAGTCATGTAACAAGGGCAAGATTCCAGCCAACACATGCCATTTATCAATGCCTTGAAGGCTTACGTGTCACTTGTTGGTTGGTTATGAGGTGTGAACTTTTTGGACCTTTCTTTTTTTAGTAGGATGTCCTTTGACATGTAAAGATATTATATTTCCTTTCTCCTTTAAAAAATCATATCATGTTGCTATGTAAGCCTTAATCTATTTTTGCTTTGCCTTCTTTTGATTGACTAGTATTGACCTTGTCTTATTCAATTTTTGCTTAAAAGGGACCAAGCTCATAGAAAACACACACACACACACACACTCTCTCTCTCTCATGCCTATAATTAAAGTGCATGTGGATAGTTAATGGGTGAGATAATTGTAAGAGAGAGAACCTACATACACATAAGGGATGCATTTAGATACAACCTCCTACACATTCTTGCCAACTTTAAGGTGATACACATGTTATTTTTTATATGTAATGCATTTTTTTTCAAATTTATATTAGCAATCAATTTATATTAAAGAAAACCTTTACCAACATGCATAGCTTGTAAACACATTGGATGGATACGCGATTAAAAGTATAAGATTCACTTATATTTAACAACTCACACATAGTAAGTACTTGAAATGCATTTAATGTAGTTATCAAGTTTCTCTATCCTTCTTCTTCATTTTATCTAATTTTCTCACTTATAAGTTATGTTATCCTAGTCATAGGATACCAATGCACACCTATGTGATGTTAGGTTAGCAATCAAACATGTATTAGGCTTGTTGAAGGTCCTTCATAATTTCTATCAATAGTTGCCACCTTGTGAAGGACTACATCACTAGTTTGATCCAAGAAATGTATATCTTACTACTATATTATTTTAGCTATAGGTTCGGAAAACCTGGAACCTCCAGAGAGCTTCCGAACCTACCCCCTTTTCCAAACTTCCCTTTTTTAATCAAAATCCCCTCCCATCCTCTCTTTCTCACTTGCAATATCTCATTTTTTCTTCCCCTTCCCTCTTTTCATTAAAGCCTTCCACCCCCCCCCCCCCCCCCCCCCACCTCCCTTTTTTAAATTAAAACCACTTCCCCTCTCTCTCACTTATAATCTCTCTCTTTCTTTTTCCCATCCCCTTTTTAATTAAATTCTTCCCCCCTCACACACACACACACACACACATACACACAAAGTTAGATTAAACTTTTTAATTTAAACTTTTCTTTAATTAAATACTTTAAAAGCTTTTTTTAATTTAAAGTTTTTCGAGCATAGTTTTTCATATATTTTGAGAAGGAGATAGAATAAAAGAGAAAGAGAGTGA